>NC_051445.1:25867682-25903153 GCF_001649575.2 Kryptolebias marmoratus
CCGGTGTGGATCTGCACCAACCAACACCTTCTTAATGTTGTCACTAAATGTTCCACACCTCTTTAACAACATATAAATCACATGCTCATGCTGACAAATTCTTCCAGAGACATTCAGAAGATGTTTTATGCAGATAAAAAAAATATATACTAGTCTCATAATTACAAAAAGGTCAAACTAAGTGTGATTTTTAAGGATCTGATAATAAAAATGATCTGATCCTCCCCAGGTGTTAAAACTAGATAACAGCAGCACAACATATTATGTCTTAGGATTTAACAAAATCCTAAAACATTATATTATACTTTTTCACCTATTGAGTTGACAATTTGTGGCTGTGTTTGGGTTTATTATCCGGCTGCATGACCAAGTTTGGTCCAAGATTCAGCTGTCAGACAGATGATCTCACATTTGACTGTAGAGTCCTTTGGCCTACAGAGGAGTTCCTGATTGACCCAATGAGTGCAAGGTGCCCAGATCCAAAACGAGCCCAAATCATGCTGCCGTGCATTATGACCATACATCTATTTTCAACAGCAAGAAAAGAAGTCTGGTTGCCCCTTTTATTTTTTAAAGCTCTCTACTTTGGTCATGCCAGTCTAGTTGCCTCTTGACAACATCTCCTTATTGTTCAGTCTGTCTCTTGTCCTGTCATGAACTTTAGTAGTTGGTATTCATGAGGGAGTCTCCTGAATGTATTGTGGGGGTATGTATTCACGGGGGGGGGGTTCTCAGTGTTCTCCTGAGTTGCAGAGGCTTGCAGCACTGTCGCTTCAGTTTTAAACATGTTCAAATCTGTGTGACAACTTTTCTCTCAAAACAGACACAAAATTATTGTAGGAGTCTCTGACCCACATGCAAGGCAAATATCCAGGTCGAAAAGCCACGCTGATAATATATAATAATGATTGAAAAATGGGTCCAAATCTGCCTATCTTCATTTCAAAACTGCAGATTAAACCATAAATGTGAGGGCCGCTGCCAACACAGCGAACCCAGGTGAGGAACAAAATGATGTAAATGGCCAATAATACACTTTAACAAACCATGAATATAAATACAGGCTGAGATTTAAAAAAAAGGCTTTTCAAAATGCTGCCACACAGCTCATTGGTCACTTGTGGAGTGCAATGAGACTGCAGATGAAAATTCATTTATTTTTCCCATAATGTCCCCACAATTTTGAGGGATTATTTTTCACCAATAAATCTCAGAGAGGTACCACCTTTAACATTTAATTTGCTATAAGAGAAGTCTCTGATGTACTTTTTCTGAGCATTGAACAGTTTGATATCAAGGTGAGTTTCTGACATTTCTAAATAAATGTTCACGCCGCTGAATAAATGAATCTAAACACTTTGGAAATGTCTTCAGTTCCTTCTGAAAATGATGGGCAGCCCAAGTTGCTTCTCTAAGACAATTTCTGATGTCTTTCCTCTTTGGCGTTTTGCTACCACACACCTGAATGCTGCAGATCATAAAACTGACAAAACATCTGCTGTTACTGAGGCGCTCACACTCACTGTAACGCTCAGGTAATCAGGAAGGACAGAAAACACACTGCCTTCTGTGGTTTGGGTTGTTTCTCTGATAGCCCTGTGCAAAGCTCCACTCTGAGACAGTAAGATAAATGTCCTGTCAGTGCTCTCTGGTGGACAGACTATCATCAGGATGCTTTGTGTAAATATCTCAGAGTTTGGCGCCTTTAATATCTGCAGTTCTGTGTGACGTTTAAACCTCATTAGTTCAGTGGTGCATCTGCTATAAAGTGAGGACTAGTCTACGTCTTCTCGTCAAACTAAGTCCACAGCACATGAGCCGCTGTTAGGAAGTGTCCATGTGTGTCCACTCTGTTCACTGTCAAGGTGTTAATTTAAAAAAAATCTAATCTGGCAAATTTGTGAAGCAGAGAGCTAATGTATCAGTGTCAGAAAAGAAAAAAAGAATCAATCCAGTTTAATAACAGTTCAATAACAGTTTAACTAGACAGTGTTAGTTTAATACTCATCGTTTTGTTGTGATAAGTGCAGGTAATGTTTGTGTAGTCTCAACTGACTCCTTGTTGTGTGATAGCAGCAAATCATGTGTCTCATTCATAAAGCAGTGTGTCAAAAAATTAAATTATGTCATTTGACATTTCCCAGCAAAATAGGAGAAAGCCACAGCTGTATTCTACTGATAGACCAAGTGTCCCTGACCCGTTTTATGGAAGCCGCCATGTTGTATTTTTGGAACAAGCGTCTGCGCTCCAAAAGGTGTGGGTCTTGCACACAATCACAGTGTTACAGGACCTTTCTTTTAAAGTGTGAAACTACTAATAACGGCTAAGATTGTTAGAAAAGATAAAATGAACTAAGGTATGTTTTTACTGTAGAACGAAGGGAATGTTCTGTTCGTTCACGAGGAGGGAACCAGCCGACAGGGAACCTTCTCTGGCTTCATCTTCTGGGTTCTCTTCTGACGTCTACCTATGGCAGGGGTGTCAAACTCCCTGCCTTCGGGGCCACCGTCCTGAAAGTTTTAGCTGTTTCCTGCTCCAACACACCTGATTCAAATGTTTTAATTACCTCCTCGCCAAATCATCAAGTTCTCCAGGAGCACGGCAACAAGTCATCCATTTAAACCAGGTGTTTTAAAGCAAGAACACGTCTAAAACATGCAGGGGAGCGGCCCCCGAGGAATGGAGTCTGACACCTGTGGTCTATGGGAAAGACTTAAGCATAACAGGTTAACGTCCTTATAAACATAAACTACAATTAGCAAACGTTTTGTAACTTTCAATTTTGTAGACGTTAGAACCAGTTGTGATTGTGTCAGTAAACAGTACAGAACTGCATTTATTCACAAAAAAAACCCCAAAAACCCTCGCTCAGTTCAGTTCTTTCTGAAATTTCCCTTTAAACAACAAGAAATGTGTTTTTTAAATGAATGCTTACACAATAAAATATTTTCCCACATTTAAAAAAAATCACATTCTATAATATAATTCATTCTTTCAGGATGTGGAGAGATAAACCACAATACAGTTCTTTTGTTTTTAAGTGTAGTTTTTTTTTTTTTTGCAAAACACCGGGCAGATGCATCCACTTCAGACACATGAAGATATCGTAAAGCCTCCTCGTTGCCGTTTCAAAGCTCCACTTCTCCAAAGACCACACCTGGGACCATCCTGAACACATCCAGCAGGTGTGTCAACACTTAGCTGCCTAATTGCCAACTCACCAATCACTGACAGGCACTACAGTGATGCAGAGGCTAGGGCGTCCTTCCCATGATGCATTGCACCTGAGGATACAGCCTGTGATGTTGGGGATATCTTGGACCAGGTCAGGCCAGGTGGAGGGGCTTGTCTTGTTGTGGTCCTATGGGTACTTTAAGTGTGTAAAGCCTGCACTGTAAGGAACATTAGGATAGTTTGTTCTGACTTCCATCTTGTCATTCTTGCGTAAAATGCAATAAAAAAAAACATCTTTTTATCTGCAGTGCTTGTGTAGTTCATCTGTATACCTCCCTTGTAATGAAGACAGTAAAAGTGCTAAAAGCGTTTAAGGTTTGTGTAAATGATAAAAAAACAGATTATCTGAACAAACCGTGAGCAAATCTAAGGTGTGTGAGTGTGTGTGTGATTGTGCTGAGTGTGTGAAGCGTTTGGACAACAGAAAACGGGGTCTCTGTTTCAGAACAGTGTAAGGAATGATGACACCTGTAAAGAGCTGAACCCAGGTAAATAGTTGGAGCAGAGCAGGCCTGTTTGTTCACAGAAAGAACCGGGTTAGAACTCAGACTTTGAACCCTTCAGCATCAGGTCCGACACAAAACGAAAGGTTCGGCTCCTGCTGAGAAAAGTCCACTTAGCTTAGCAGGCTAAAGTGCTCCTGTTTGTGGACCTCTCACGTTGTTGACAGCTAACCAGCCACAGGACAGACAACTGGCTGTCCAGATGATGTCCTCGCGTTTGGGTGGAATTTGAATGGGTCAGTTCTCATTTTGTTCATCCAGAAATGAAGATTTATTCAATTCATTTTGCCAGACGTTTGTTAATAAAATTCGGCGACGGATACACAGACAACACAAGCAGCTCGATGGAGCCGTAACTTACCAGTTTGAGGAGGAATGAGCTCCTTTTTCATCTCGGTCAGATGCAGACCGACACACGGCTACATGTGTCCACAAGTGTCGGTGTTTTCACAGTCAGAGTCCACGAAACCAGAAGGTGATGATCCGCAAGTGAGGGAAAACGGACCCTCTTCCGGTTTGAGCGGTCCTACAGTTAAACCCCACAAAGCCTGAAAACAAGCCGCACACGCTTATAGTACACAAGGAATCTGAAAACATTCCTCCATTAAAAGCATATCACTAATCTCTCTAAAATACGCTAAAGCCATGTTTGTTTTTCATTTGAGGTGTCCAGAAAAAGAGCAGAGTGAGACCTCTGCTAGCTTCTTCTTCTTCTTTTTTAACCGCCAAGCAGAGATTCTTCTATAAATCTCTGGCTCCATCTAGTGGACAATCGTGGAAGCTCGGACATCTCCTAAAACGCAATTTCCGATGAGGTCTAATTAAAATAAAAAGTGTTAGAATAAAAACATAAACTTCTAATTATAAAATAATATTGATTAAAGGCTACAGATATACATTTACTGCAGTTAGTGAACAGTGTTGCTGTAACCACCTGATTCTTGAAAAATACAATAATTATCTACTCAAATGTTCGTTAAGCTTACATAAGGAAACAGTAAGATTTGACTTTAGTACCTGGTGAGAAAAAAAACCCATCAGTCTATAGATAGATAGAAAGATCTCTACTGTTTTCTTGGGAAGACTCCTCAAGGGATAATAAAATTCCAGCAGAATTGCACAGGTGAGCAAAAAGCAAAATAAATAAATAAATAACAAACCAAGTTAATAAATAAATATATATATATATATATACCGGAATGTGGCAAGATTGTTGGTCTGAGTATCTCAGAAACTGTTGACCTACCTGGATTTTCACACGCAACCATCTCTAGGGTTTACAGAGACTCTTCAGACCAGGTAGTGTTTTTTTTTCAATGTCTTTATGTCCAATTTTGATGTTTTTCAATTGAAGCTTCAGTTTCCTGTTCTTAGCTGACAGGAGGGGCTTCACTGTGTAAATGCATTCACATGGTTGTTTCCAGGTTTATAGTTTCTTTTGTAGGCTTATTTGGACCCAAACTACTTCATCATGCTGTGTGCTACTTTAACCATTCATATTTTATACTTTTTCAGTTGTGTTTTTTGTAACTTTCACACTATTCTAAAAATTTACTTTTATTTAGAATTAAATTCTCCATAGAAGTATATTGAGACCTCTTCAGATCCTTCAAAAACATTGTTTTCTTTAAAACAGACTTCAACTTAGGCTATTTTTAGTTTGCAGCTACCGTTCTACTTCTTTTAGTTGCAGTTTTGCTAGTTTTAGATGTTTTGCTTATTTTAGCTTCTGTTCTCTAATAGTATCTTGATCATTTGTTTTGCTAAATTTAGTTCCTGTTACTTTTAACTTTTAGCCTCTGTTCTACTTGTTTTAACTTTAACACCCCTGTTTCAGCTTCTTCTGCAAATTGTAGCAAAGTCATTCATTATCAGTATTCTTGCTGCATTTTTGGAGGAAATTTAATTTCTCTAGATTATGTTGCATTTCACTTTTTCCATGGATTCAAACTAAGATTTAGGCAGAAGAATAGTGAAGCTTTGCTGCTTTTCAGGAATGAGTTGTATCATTTAAACCTTTGTGCTGTGTGCTGGATGCCTCAGTGTGAATGAGAGTGCGAGGCCATCCTGATTTCCTGTAGAAACAAAGAAAATCACAAAACCCAAACCTGGATACAATCACAATTGTGGATTTTTGTGTCTTTTGGAAAAAATTCATGAAGTACTAGAGAAGGTTTCAAACAAATTTACTGGCATTTTTAAGTTGCTGAAGTGATTTCCTCTATCCACCCATGTTCATGTCCACAACTGGAGTTTTAAATAAAGGCGGAATTTTGTCTTTGGGGACAGAAATGGATAGACTGATGTTTGTGAGTTTCTGTAAAAATGAAGGACATTTGAGCCATTTAACTGATGTGCAAGTAGCTCTTAAAAATGACGGAATAATTATAAATCTTTTAGAAATGTTATCTGCAGCTGTTCGCACTGAACTGAACAGTCCTTCTGCTGCTCCACCACCAGGTGGCGACAGAGTCTCACACTTTTCTGAGTTTTGACCTTTGCGCATAACAACACAAGATCATGTCATTTGCCAAGATATTCTTTTGGACTGATCCTTTAGAAAGATAAATAAATAAATAATATATTACTTCTTCTTGCACTAAGTGAGTTTTCTATAATTTAGAGCTGGTTAAATTATAACAACAAAAAGATTTCAACCAAATTCTGAATTACTTGTTTTTGTCTAATCAAATAAGAGGATTAGGAGCTATTTATTTTTTACTTTTACCTCAGATATTCATAAAGTGATTTTTGGGGTTGGATTATAAATGGTTGGTCAGATATTTGAAGGTGTTTTTCACAGACTTTGTGACTATTTTAGACGAAGTCCCCTTAATTTATTATCACGACACCGGATTGAAAGTTTAGCATATTTGTAATTTGTGGTTTTAAAACCACACATTGTTTTGAAGATAAACATAAAAAAGGCTTGTACTGCATGTGTGGGTACAGAGTAATAATATAATTTTTTAAAATAAAGATATTTTAGTGTCACCATTTTTGTAAAGCAGATTACATCTGCGGTCACTTAAAAAAATATGGCCTACATAAATTTCTGAAGCATTTTTTTGGTTACATAAAACCCAACACACTTCCAGATTTATTGCCATGTTGATGTGGGGTTTTGTCTTTCTGCGTCCATCAGTCAGATGTGTCCATAGACCGACTTTCACTCAGTGAGTAAAGGTAATCAACAAGAAGTGATGCCCGAAGTGGTAATAAATTCTGCAGGATTACTAATTGGGGTTTTAAAGGGTCAGAGGACTGGCCCTGAAACATAAAATACTCTCTCTCTCTCTCTCTCTCTCTCTCTCACACACACACACACACACACACACACCCACACATCATTGTTTAATCCTGTGCAGTGATCGTAGTGAAGCTTTGCATGAATAAGTAGATATTTCATTTAGATTTTTTTTTGACCTAATTTATCCACAATGCTGAAACAAAACCAGTACTTTTCAGGAAACATATCTGTTTCCCTTTACTGGAGTTTTTCAAGCTGAGCTGAAAGCACGTAAGTCATTTTTTTTTGTTCAGAATCCCAACAAATTCCTTTTGTGTCCAGCTCAGTCTTAATTACTGTTAATCACAATGAGCCGGACAGCAACGGAGGCGCAGCTGATGGACAATTTAGGGGCCAAATGATGGTTCTTTCTTCAAAGAAAGAACCCACAAAATGAAGGCGGAGAATTCCATTATGAGGAGAGCCTGGTGATCAGAGAGGGAGCAGAAATGGCCTAAAAACAAAAGAGCGTGTCCGGAGGGGAGGATTAGATTTATCAGGCCTGCAGAGCTGCCATGCAGACGGGATCAGAGAGGGAGAACCCACAGCAAGCAGGCTTAGTCAAAAAGGGAAAGAAAAGCAGGAACAATGTGAATAATGAACGGGGAAATGTGTGAAAAGGACCAAAAATGAAAAAAAAAAGAAAAAAGTTTTTAATTATTTGAGCTGTATTTTGCTACATAAAATTGCTAATTGTGTCAACAGCGATTCCGTAAAATTGTTATCTCCAGAAGTGATTTGCTCGTGCCTTTTATGCCGTGCAGCATTTTTAAATGAATTAATTAGGCGATCACAGTAATTACTGTTTATATTGTTGTTAATGAGCCCAAAGGCAAGCGAGCTGCACTCATCCAAATTACACTCATGAGGCACGGAGCCAAGAAAAGGTCCAAACCAGAGCGCTGCGAGCTAAATATTCCCCGAGTCTTCCTGCTTAGGAGACAACTGAGAGCAGACTCAGTTCCTCTTTAAACTCTGCTTTGGATGTTCAACAAACATTTTTCTCCCTGTATGAACGCTGAGTCTGCATTCACACTTTTATTAGTTCCTGTTTTTATAAAAAATTTATTTTGCTATCTTGCTACTTTTGCACACTTTGTGCTTCTTTAGTCATTCCTATGAAAACGTTCAGCTCATTCAGAAGACGGCCACCATGACTGTTTCATCATTTTTATGCTTTTCAAAATGTTTAATTTTATTTACAAATTATTCTCCTGTAGAAAGAAATCGAGATCTCTGCAATTCCTTCAAAAATATCCAGTTTTTGTCGTCTTATGCTACATTAAGCTTTTAGCCACAGTTCTGTAACTTTTAGCTACCCTTTAGTTACTTCCAATTTTTAGCTAGCTTTTTTGCCTTTTATAGCTTTTGGCGAGCGTTTTCTGCTTTTAACACTTAACTACCCTTTTGCGTCTTTAGTTTCTTTCTTTAGTTTCCTTTAGTTTCTTTTAGCTTTTAAGCAAGACTTTTGCTGCTTTGCTGTTCTTTTGCTACTTTTAGCTAGCGTTTTGCTACGTTTAACTTATAGCTAGCCTGTTTACTTTCTCAACCTTTGACCAACATTTAGGTTATCTTTAGCCTTTAGCTAGCTTTTTGCAATTTTTAGCTACTCTTATGACTTTTGGTTCTTAGCATTTTGGTTCCTTTAATTAACATTTTGCTTCTTTTAGCTTTTAGACTTTTGTCAGCTTCTTTTGCACGTTTCAGCAGTCATTCAGTGCTCAGCGTTCACTGTAATTTACAGAACAGTTAACTCGTGGAATTAGATCTTATGAGCAGATTTGAGACGAAAAAGCAGACTTTAGATTACAATTTGACTTCTTTGAGTTGAGTTTTTCATTCAGTCAGAAATCTGTGGGAGCTTCTCCCTGCCTGTCCGTCAGGTTTGCTCTGACATTTACTGTCTGCATCCTGCCTGTGTTCATCAGGCGTCGCAGCACAATGGCTGAGCGTTAGAATAGAAAGGTCTCATTGTAAATATGATAATTCCATCAGGCACCGTAATCAGGTGGGGAGTGAGTGACGCACACACACCCACACACACACACACACACACACACATCCCAGCCTGAGGAATTCCCGTCCTTTTGTTTCATATTAGTGAAAATGTCAAAGCAGATGAGTATATATTAGGAACACGTGTCTCTTAAAGGATCTATTTTCTTTACTTCAGCAATCACTTTATTTTATTTTCTGCTGTCCGAACTAAATCTGGACTGCTTGGAAGTTGTAACCACTTTTTTGATGAACAACATGACTAATAAGTCAAACTGTCCGGCGAAATCCACGTCTAACCAAGATGAAGAATGGAAGGACGCCGATGTCAGGCAAAAAATACATTTGGTCTTGCTTAGATGCTGTTTGTGGTGTGTTGGTATGAAAATGGGGAGGATGTTGCCTGGGAACAAAGGCCTTCAGATCAGGCTAATACGACATGCAGCGGGTGAAAGAAAAACACACCAGGCGCGTGTTAGACAGAAACATGCCAGCTCAACGTGGAACTTTGTTTTTTTTCTCTTTCTGACTGAATAAATTTGGGTTTGCGAACCTAAACTCTGCTCTGTGGATGAGAGGGAGAGCTGCGGGCGCGCTCCGTGTGGGTGTGGTTTACGCTTTTGTGTCTGCAGGAGAGAAGAGGAGACCGGGAAGATGTTGCACCTGTGTTTCTGGGGGGTCATCTAGTGTTGATGAAATTTCTGTTTTTATGCTGTGAAGGGGGAAAAAAAAAAGTCTTTCTGTTGCCTTGGTAACCATTGTGCGACCCCCTGCATGGGATACACACAAGCGCACACACACGAGCATCACAAACTTGTGTTTTTCTACAGATGCTGAAGGCTGCTTTAAAGGTGACTGTAGTGCTCAAAAATCTGCTTCAAGGCAACGATTGTAAGTAGGGAATCTAACATGTGAGCTAATGAGAAAAGAGACAAACAAGCACATTAAGAATATCTTATTTATATGTTACAAACAAACCGTAGTGTGCATAATAAACTATAATGTTTTTGATCTTGTTGTTGATGTTTTTGCCCATGTCAGAGTGTGTGTTTGTCTGTCTGTTCGCAAAATATCTCACAAACCACCGGGCGAACTTTAATGAATCTTTCAGAAAGTAATCATTGGATGTACGTCTACAACGGATTAACTTTTGGATTCAACTTGAATCAAGATGGCTGCCCCAGCCAGCTGAACTTAAAAAAAAAACCACATAAATGACTATAACTTTAGAACAGATATTGACGGTGTGGTAGTAGCTGAGACTGATCCTCAAAACATATTCAGAGCACTAACAGATAGTGCAAGGTCTTTGTTTAACATTTTTACCATTACTTATTTGGAGTCAACTGTCTGTTAGCAAAATATCTCGTGACCCACTGGATGGATTTTAATGAAACTTTCAGGAAAAAATGACTGGATGTGTCATGGTTATTGGTATTTGTGTAAGCTTCTGTTTTGTTTCTGGTTTTCTGTTTGTTTCTGTGTTCATGTGTGCTGTCACTATTCACTCCTCCCCAGTCACTCTTTTGCCCTTGATTATCTGCCACGCCCATCTCCACCTGTAANGTCATTGTAATCACTCACCTGTGCCCACTTCCCATATTATCCCCTGTGCATATAACCTGGTCATTTTCTCCACCACCCCGCTGGATCATTGTTGTTGTTGTTGTTGTTGTTGTTGTTGTTGTTGTTGTTGTTGTTGTTCTGTTCTGTTCTGTTCTGTTCTGTGTTTCCGCCTTGCCTACTCTTTGCCATGCCATGTCTTGCCTTGGATTTTGTTATTGTTAGTTTTTGCTGCCTCGTCAGCTTTTTGTTTTGTTAGAGTTTTATTTTAATAAATTAGTTTTGTGGGTTTAGATGAGTCTGCGTTCTGGGTTCGCCGCCATAGTTCCACCTTTTGACAGAATGAGCCTCTACTACTCATTGACTTTTGGAGTCAATTCACTTCAAGGTGGCCACCACAGCCGACTGTCCTTAAATAACACAAAAATGGCGATAACTCAGATAATTCTACAGATATTGCGCTCAAATTATTTGTGGTTGTAGCTGAGAGTCATCTCAACAAATACTCCAAGTCCTACTCATTGCACAAAATCTCTGCTCAAACCTTTAGCACTAGCTAAAGCATGCCACCTCAGAACCATGCTCCGGTCTTCAGCACCAGTCGGCGGCTCTGATTGAGATGCAGCCTCAGACTGATCGGACCGGGACCAGATGAAGCACGGAGGAGGCAGACACCCCGACAGCCAGCCAGGACGTTTACAGCATGTTCTCGTTCCAAGTAGAGCAACATCAGGCCTCTACGTCTGCAGGTCACTCCATTAAAAACAGCGACACGAATACGCCTTTTTTGTTTTGACAGCATACATTTGTGACATACAGAGGTGCCTTTTTCACATAAATAATAATAATTTAAAAAAATAGTGTGCAAATATTTTCATGTTGCATATTTATAACTTCCTGTACCTTCCCGTTCTCAGTGCCTCCCTTCCTCTCAGACATTTATCTAAATGGAGGCTCTCTAATTAATGTGTCTGGCGGCCTTATTATTCTTTGAGGGTGATATTTTCCTGTGATGAAAGGCAGAGAAGGTCAATTTTAACAGAGACCCATGGGAGAGAAGAGGACGAGCAGTGTGTGTGTCTGTGTGAGTGTGTGTGAAGTTAAATGTGTGAGTGGATGATGTGCCTTTGTCCCTGTGTAAATACCTTCCCGTGTGAAGTTTGCGTGCATGCATGAATTTTCTCTGGGTATTCTGATTTCCTCCCCCAGTCAAAAACAAGCACGTTAGGTTCATTAGAGACTCTAAATTGGCCCTGGGTGAGTGTGTGCGTGAATGTTTGTGTGTCTGTTTCTGTGTGTGATGGACTGGTGACCTGTCCAACCCGTACCCCACCTCTCACCCCAGCTCATTGTGACCGTAAACAGGATCAAATAGATGAAAATAGACGTTTAAACTGAAATGATCATGGTTTAAATAACATAAAAGGAGATTCTTTGCTTCTTTGTTCTGGTTTATCTCTTCAGTGGTCATTTACCAATATAGCTATGTTCTTATTTCCCTTGTAAGCAAAGTACAATCAAGTTTTTTCAATTTTATGATGCTGTGTACTTTCACTTTCCCAATATATATATAAATGATAAAGTTTTGTATTAGGATTTGCAGGGTTATATGATCCATCTGTGTGTAATGCCACATTTGTCAGTACTTTATGAACGTATTAAGCATTTCCTGCATCTGGTTTATGTCAAACAAAAGAACCAACTAAAAAAACCTTCTTGAAATGTTTTTCTTGTTGCCATGGTGAAGAAAAATACTTGTGTATTTCCCAACAAGCCAGTTTGTCTTAAATAAGTCTGACAAACAGCATGTGAATGTTTTATTCATGTTTTTTTAAGTGTAGACCATCAATACTAAAACATTTAGCCCAGTGTTTTTACCCAAACTCAGGATGCAATAATTGTTTTCCAGTGCAAAGTCTTACAGTTAAAACGTCTACAATGACAGCAGTTTATCTGATTATTTCCCAACTGGAAAGTACGGTGGCTGACAGGTGCAAATGTGCTGCAAACAGTGAAACACATGAAGGATACAAACTACAAAAAGCAAATGCAAATAGAAAAATGCTGCAAAATTCAAAAACACTAGCAAGTAAGAAAAGCTACAAACTTACTCCACAAAACGGAAGTGCACCAGACCACTAGGGTTGGATATTTGCATTCCGTGGATTCATTGGTGTCTTCCTGCCGTTTGACCTGATGCTGGAAGTGAGATGTCGATCAGCTCACCTCCATGTGCTCCCTCCTCCTAAACACGGTGGCTTACTTAGGGACCATCAACAAATTACTATATTACAAATTCCCAATAGCTTCCATGTCTTGAGGTGATGAAAAATGAATGTTGATATAAGACACATCCACCCAACGAAACAATTCAACATTAATTGTTTATCACATGGTGCCAAGATATGGAAGCTATTGAGAAACTAATTCTTAATTTTTGATAAAAACATTAATAAAAAAGATCAAATGCTTTAAGATCAGATACAATTAGGTGTCTTATTTGTCCAGTCTTGGTAAACAATTCAGTGGTAACTCTTGGTCAGAAGTTCACATGACGTGGAGGGTATTTAATTTTTGTTTTTCAAGTATCATTGGTTCAGTAATTTGTTGATTTCATGTTCATGTAGACCCATTTATCCTGTGAAATCTTCCAGAGAGTTCGACTTTGGCTGGGATGACTGGAAAATAGGTGACAAAACAACAGATTTACCACATGGCATAAATACAAGGAAAACTGTGCAGTTGAAGGCTATTTGAAAGGCTATTTGAAGCCTTTGCCACAGAACCTGAACAGCTAAATGGAATCAGTAAAAATCTGTAAACCTTTACCTGGTCCTTGGTGTCAATGTTCCATGACTGAAAAATGAAGTGCTGACTTAGAAGCAGCCACAGCCTTTACAGTCTCAGTGCCTTCTCTGATCAGCCTTCCCCTCGACAGGGTCCAAAAACAAAGGCTAGACAACTGGACCTCCTTTTTGCGTAGAGTGAGGCCTTTGCTTCTCAATTCAATAGTGGTTGAGGGACTTCCGCATGAAAACATTAATGAGTGAGGCTATGATGAAAACTAAAAATAAATATACTTAAAGAATTATGAATTATTTAATTTCCCTTTGGGATTAATAAAGTATTTTTGAATTGAATTGAATTGAATGAAGGAATTTAAAGCTTGAAAAAATAATGTTGTACAAAACACAAAAGAAAACCTGGAACTATTTTTTTTTTTACTCATCTATATAAGTAAACCTCACGAAAGTAAACAATGTCTAAAGAAAAATGTAAGATTCAAACAAAGAAGAACCCCATAAATAAAGACAGAATCCTTATTATAAGTAATTTTCTGCATGAAAAAACCCACAGGGTCATTTTGGGGACAAGGAAATTCTCTTTTTTCTACATTTATTAGCGACCCAACCAGCTGAAAGGGTGCCAACGTGCCCTGTGCAGAACCTCCGTCCTTCTTTAAAATATCTCACCACAAACCGGGTCAGCTAAGCTGTTATGGACTCTCAAAACATCATGCTGTACACTACACCTTCAGGTTTACCTTCTAATTCTGAAGCTGCTGGAGCAGCAACTGGCTGAAACCTGCAGTAATGACATCTGCAATTAGCACTGGCCAATCAATTGGGTAATTGCAGAGTAAGACTGATGGACTGCGAGGGGAGAGGAGGGGTTTGCCTAATATTGATTTCCCCCAGAGCAATTAGTTGGTTTCCACCACTTTGGAGTGTTGGTCCCCAGCCATCTGCTTCCATAAGGCAGAGACAAGAGACACAGTGTTATATATGCTGTGTGTTTCACATTTTCCCTTCTCTGAATCTAAACTGGAAGCTTTAAACAGCTGAAGATATTTTGGTTATAGGAGAAACTTTGGAACCATGGTAACATGTGTATTATATTTTTTTTACAATACTGAGGTAAAGTGGCATCATTATAAGCATTAGTCTGTTTTTATATATATATATGTTAGCAGACAGCTCATTAAACCAAAACTAGCTCTATGGAATGGTTAAAAACATTGCCTCTGGCAGAGATTTTAATGTCTCAAGCTGACTCCATTTAAACCAGAAGTCATCATCTTTCCTTGTTAAACATCCCACGAGAGCACAGGGAAATACAAATGAAGCTTTTGTATGGATTGCATAATTAGCTAGTGTAAGTATTAGCAAGATAAAACATCTCAAAGCAACGTACCTTCATATTCAAGTAAGAAGCACCTTCAGTGATCAGTGTCAAGGTTCATAGACATCATAGTATGCTGTGCACAATCCTGTATATCATAAATATTAGAGACATTTGTTTATTTCCTTTATTCATCCCCTGATTTTTTTTTTTTTACCTGCTTGTTCCTTTTCAGAGTCCTAAGGAGCTGGTGCCTATCTCCAGCAGCCAATGACATGCATGTTGCTGGACTATTGGGGGAGTTCAGGGCTCCCAGAGAAAAATCCACTAGTGCACATGGAGAACATGCAATCTCCACACAGAAAAGCTGGGAGTCAAACCTGCAACCTTCTTGCTGGAAGGTAGCAGTGCTAACCAGCTGTGCCACACTGCAGCGCTGTGCAATGTTTATTTTCTGTTATTGTAATGTGACACATATCATGAAGTATTTGTTAACTATTTAACTCAAACTTTCCTCTTTTTCTGAAGAGCAAAAAAATAGTTTGTTCCTAAAGTTTACAGCAAATCGTGAAACACAAAAAAAAAATTGATTTGTGCCCACAGACACAATTTTTTGGTGCTTTTGGAGACAAAAATACCTACTCAAACCAGCACACTGTAATCCCAGTATTTCATTAAATACTCATGAAGGGACAGTTTTATCACAGGTATTAAGCATAAATATGTTGGCAGGAGTACACTGGTGAAGGAGCAAGTTCCCCCACCACCTGGAGTCAACCTGATTCAAGATGGCTGCCCCAGCTTCTGACCTTAGCAAATCCAAACAGTTTTGCTAAAGTCAATTAGTAAACTCAGTCAGTCTTGCTAATGTTGAGCTAAAATTTGGTGTGGTGGTAGCTGAGAGCCATTACCAACACATCCTCTGAATGCTAACAGAACAGACAAGATGCATACAGAGCGGCAGGTGACATGCATTTCTTCAAGGAATGGTAATTTTAATGTTTTCTTTTCTTTAATAAAATATACTAAAATGTATGTAGCCCTCTAGATCAATGGTTCCCAAACCTTTCAGCTATTAACCCACAAAATAACAGCAGACCAGACTAAGAACTACAACCATCTCTGGCTGAAACGTATAATCATCTTGAAACCAATTAAACACAAGCATCGTGACAACACAATCTGCCTTAAAAATCATTCTATAAATTTTATTCAGTCATGACTACTGTTTTTATCTTTCAAATATGTAATGATGAATCTTTTTATTTCAGTTTGATTACTGAAGATCATCTCAAGAGTCTTACTTGGCGTGTCATGACCCAATCTTTGGGAACCCGGGCTCTAGATCTTTGTCAAAAGTCCTGTGGTTTCACGCTGGATTTGATCAGTTATAAAACTTATACTTTTGCAAGCTAAAAACATCTACCTCAGTAATCAAATATTTAGGTTTATAACATTTGGATGCTCTTTATCAGAATGGATGGGACAACAGCAAAACCAAATCTCAATGATTATAACAGACTGAAAATTTTGAGAAATAATTTGTTTGATTAGCTACTACAAAATTCTGCTGTTTTCACTGACTCATTTATTTTCTATTTTTGCTTAGTTCTGTTCAGGGTCAAGAAAGGGGCAGTCAATAGGTGAAAGGCTAGACAGGACACCAGTTCATCATTGGAACAACACACACCTATCATCAGTTCAGAATCTCCAGTTGTCTTCTGGGGCAGGAATCCAGAGTACCAAGAGAAAACCCATAAATACATGGAGAGAGGATGCACACTCCACACAGAAAGGTCTTGGCAAACGGAGGATAAAAGGAGACACCTTCCTGCTGTGAGGCAATAGCATTAAGCACCACACCACTAATGCATCCTGTAGTTTATCTTCCCCAAACCAAGAAAATATACTGTGAAAAAAAAGTACTGTCACAGTGAAAACATGACTTGTATTCCATCAGACTACATAGTAATGAATAAATCATCAAAATATAATTTTCCTTGATCACCTGGTGAGGACTTGTTCTCTCTCTACTAAACTCACAAAATGTGTTGAAGACTCAAAACAGATGTCCAAGTAAAATATCTCACTTTAAAAGTTAGAGCTAGAGAACACAAAAAAAGTGAGTAACTAAGAAAAAGGGGTTGTCTATTTGCTCAAACACAAAGTTTAATTTTACTTTATTACTTTTTCATGTTTTGCCATGAGACCACGCAGAATCATGAGCTCATCAGACTATAAAACAATTTATTTTTCAGGGGTTTTAAACAGCTACACACACTGTTAATGCACAATGAATGTGTCAAAGAGTAAAACACCATATTGAATTTTATTTCTATGAATGGACATTTCCACCGAACTATGGTTGGTGTTTCGACAGTACTGTTACTCACAGGACTCAATAATCTTCCCTCAAATTACACAAAGAATTACTTTTCAAACACATTCTGCAGCTACTTTTCTCCTAATTAAGCCTTCCTCTGGTCATTATCCCCTTTTTGATGAGGTGAGCACACAGACACGCAGAAACCTGATATGGATTTTGAGAGCTTTTTTGAAGATGTCTTTTTCTATTCATGCACTCGTAATGTGTGAAAGCCTGGTCTTTGCTTCATTAATGCATGCAACCTGTCCACACCATGATAATACAACCACTTAAGACACAGAATATAGAACGACACAAGCATATTTTTTCCTTCCTCCTCTTTATTTTCCCCGATAGTAAAATCACAAAAAAAAATTGTTTTGTGCTTTTCAGAGAAATGCTAAATGGATCTCTAATTATAATGACTGCTCTGAAAAGGTTGAGCCATAACTAGAAAACAGCCCTGGAGAACAGGCCATCTCCTGCTGGAGTGGCTGGAGTGGAGGAGAGAGGGNGGGGGGGGGGTCTGTGAGGCAGCTGAAATCTGCCATCCAAACGACAATTTGAAAAATATAAAATATCCATTTTACCCCTTTTTGCCAGTCTTTTTGTTGCTTTGTTCGGGAGAAAACAAGTTGCTTGTTCAAAATCACAGACATAAACTGAGGAGGGAGGAAAACAATAACTATGATAAATGAAAAGAGATTCAACATTTTGTGCATCTGTGTTTTTTTAATGCAAAACTCAAATTAGAAATCTGCAAAAGAAATACAACAGTCAACAGAGGTTCTTTGCATTGTTTTAGGAATAAATAAAGGTCTAAATTAAAGTTTGTCTCCCCAATAATTTCCTATACAGCAAGCAAAATTAACTTAACTTAAAAGCTCTCTAGTGGAGGAGAGAGATGGAGGAAAGACTGGTAATTGCTGCAGAAAATTAAGAATTGCTTTTAGATCAGTTAGGAAGCTTTTTTCAGCTTGTTTCCCTCCCGTATTATATTTACATGGTTTTATTTCAGCAGCTAAATTAACATATGGTAACTGCATCCACTCCACTCTTTTCATTATGAAACTAATAGATTTCAATCTACTGGGTTTTTATTTTGCATTTATTTTACTCAGGTCCATCATAACAAAACACACACAAGTTTGTATTTCTATCTTTATTAGGACACTGTATTGACTTTATTTCTGTAGCCTAACTCTAAACTTTACTCTAAACCTAATCATTACAAGTGCAGACCTAATCCCTACCAAAACTAAATTCACACCTTAGCCCCAAACCCCTCACCTGAAAATGACGTTCCACCGTATTAGGACCAGGTTTTGGTAACCCTAACCCAGAGGGACTATCAGTCCTGACATGGTTGGGTATTATAGTAGAAAAGGTAACAAAATCAAGCACATTGCCACACACACACACACACTGCACTGTCTGTCTGTGCCGTATGATACTCATCCTTCTCTCTTCTCTGTCTCTTTTCGAAACATCACAATGGTGTTGCGAGCAAAAGGAGAAAACTGCTTCCTCAAGCACACTCTCCGTTCCTTTTTTTTTTTTTGTCTTCAACAAAGCCCGTTTATTAATCCAAAGGAGGATGAGAAGAGAAGGGAAGAGGCAGAAGAAAAAAAAAGTGGGGAGAAGAAAAGAAGTGAGAGAGAGCACAAAGGCAAGTCAAAGCAGTTTTGAATTTCATCTCATTTTTCTTTGAGAACTGAGGGGCGGAGAAAAAAAAAAAGGAAATCAATTATGGAGCACACCTGAATATTATTTCGAGCACCCAGCCACCCACTCGCTGCCTGTCCCCTAGAAAACCAAATTACTCAGCAAACTTATCGCTTGCTGTAGCAGGTCTGGTATTAAAGAAAACAATCAAGCAGGCTTGGATTAATCTCTGACGGGCGCCTTATCTTTAACTTGCACCTTTGTTATTTTCTGATGAGCTGCTCTTTTTACCCACCACATTGTACCATACCTCACTGCCCCCTTTCATTTTCTCTATGGGCCAAGGCAGAGGACCTTTCAGTTTATTAAAAAACCCTTTATTTGTGAAGAACAAAGAGGAGGCGAAGGCAAACAATAAGGTCAGGCAATCTCTTTTCTGCCAGCAGTCGCTCACCTGTTATGTGGAGTGTTATCAGTGCTGGGGAGGGATTCGCTGTAGGTGAGAGAGATGGGCAGGAAGGCAGACTCTGCTGCTGCTGTTGCGAGGGGGAAAAAAAGGCTGATTGACATATATCAGCCTCCAGCCAAGGACCTTTTGGCTACTCTTCATATCAAAGAAAAGAGGCCTTTGGCTGCTGTACACCTCTGCTTGACTGTTACACAAGAAGCAGTCACACTCAGAATTTTACATACACACCCATGGAGCCTGTATCTTTGCATACATAAACAAAGAAAGTACATTATTACATCAGCACATATGGATACCAGAGTTAACCTGTGTATGATGAAGGAGAACGAAGCAGAAATGCCTCACAGATTGCTCCTCATGATTTACTGCTGACCCTCACATCTCCCACCATTTGTCCTTGACAACCCAGGCAAAAAAACACCTGCCAGCTTGGACCCAGTTACACATCTGAGACATGGTGCTGCGTCAGGATAACAGACATGTATTGATGTTAGTGATTAAACACAGACATCCAAAATTCTCATGTGTGTATAACAAAGAGACTGGAATGTGATGGCGTGGAATGACAACCATGAACTGTATGATCTTTCTACTTTGTGCTGTGATTCAAAACAGAATTATAAGTTAAATAAAATGCAAAATTGCCATAGGATGGAAAACAACAAATAAAAACAAGATCTCAGATTCTTCAAACAGCACTACATCAAGAATTGTTCATCAATACTTGATCAAAACAGATGAGCACTTCTTCATTTAATCCCCACAGTGAGAAATCATATTCACAGATACCTAATAAAAATCTCATGTCAACCTTCTTCTGACTTTCCTGGGCTCAGCAGGTTGTGGGATGAACCATCACACAGTAGAAATGTAGATTGTGGTTAGATGAGTTAAGATGAATGAATTAAATGTAATTAAACCTTTACCACATCAGCTGATTTTAAAGTGTGTTTCATTGTCACGATCGGTGGAGATGACGGAGACAAACCCGGTGTGCAGACTCATCTTAAAGAAAACTAATTTATTTAACTAAAGAACTAACCAAAACAAAAGCTGACGGGGCAGCAAACAAATAGAAACATAACTAAATCAAAACTAAGTAGAAATTGAACATAACAAGCGCAGGAACAGGAACAGAACCAGGAACCAGGAACAAGACAGAAACATGTAACAAACAACAGACTAACAGCAAACAAACATCAAACAATGGACCAGTGAGGTATGGGAAGAATGACCGGGCTTTTAAGACTGGCGATAATGAGGTCAGTGGGAACAGGTGGATTGATTACTGAGTCGGGACAGGTGAAGATGGGCGTGGCTGACAGAGAAGTGAATGACTGAGGGAGAGTGAAAATGAACATGAACATGAGACAGAATGAAAAACAAATACAACCAAATAACACAAAAGAAACAACAAAAACCAAAGAACTAAAATCAAAATAAAACAAAAACAAAACCCAGAAAAAAGCCAAATCACCACATTCATGTCTGAAACGCAGGAATGAAGATGTACTAATAAATGTAATGAAATTGACAAATTATATATATATATACATATATATGTTTAGCCTATTAATCAGTCTAATTTAGGGACCTCTTAGCCTCAACCAAGGTTGCTGGTGCCAATCTCAGGATTTAACAGGTAAGAGAGGGGATTACACTGTTTGAAGGTCACCAGTCCATTGTAGGGGAAATATATGAAAACAGATGCAAAAAAAAACAAACAACAACAACAAACAAACAAAACAAAACATGCGCACATCTCGAGTCAACTTAGTATGATCAATTCATTTAATATGCATGTTTTTGGATTGAGGGAGAAAACCCACTCCTTCATGGGGAGAAGATGTAAACTCCTCCGCTGTTGTGAGAGAACAGTGCTAACCATTACAATACCATTCAGACCGTCTTTTGTGTATTTAAATGAAGTTCAAAGAAAATGAAAAATTCCATTATGTCATCCGCTGCCAAAGGCGAAAAGGCAACATTATTTTTACTCACATTTGTGGGTTTGCTTGCCTATTGTGTTACCAAAAAATGTCATAAACCACTCGACAGAGTTTAATGAAATTCAGTGGATGTACATCTAAGACAAATTAACTTTTGGAGTCACCCTGATTCAAGATAAATGCCATAGCTAAGCAAACTTAAAAATACAAAAATGACTATAACTCACTTTTACAGATGTTAAGCTAAAATTTATTTGATTGTGCGATGTCTGTTTTTTGCTATTAACTATTGGAATTAACTCTATCTGTATGTCTCTTTGCAAAATATATTATAAACTACTGGATGAAATAAAGTTTCAGAAAGTAATCACTGGGTGTACCTCTACAACTAACTAATCTTTTCAGTTCTCGATGGCCAAATGACTCTATAACTCAGCCACTTTTACAGATATAGAGCTAACATTTGGTGTTTTAGTAGCTGAGACTGATCCCACATGAGATTGCACACAATCTCATTTACAAAGTTTGAACAAAATGACTATAACTCTGTCCCTTTTCAACATAAGATCATCTTGTTTTAAACTCTGACATGAAAGGTGGTGGGCAATATTAAAACTGTATTTTCTACATGGTTTTCACTTTTTCTAATTTAAGGTTTAGAACAGCTTAAAATAATATAATAATTTTTCTTCTCAATATCAATGCAGCAGAAAACAGACGAATGAAGTTCTGAACCTAAAATATCTCTGAAATGATGAAAAAACTAAAATAATTCTTACAAGGTTTTGCATACCTTTCACTATGCAGCTAAGATGACTCAGGGAGCTTACATAAACACATAGCAGCACAATAAGCTTATGGCCAGCTCTAACACAGATCTGCTTCTTACCAGCAAGTTCCCAATAGATTCTTTGCCCAGAGCCAATCCCATTTGCTCCTTGATTTCTATTAAACTCTAACCGCCCCAATCTGCAGCAACATCAGCTGTGACAAGTGTTGCTGTTCACCTCTTCCTTGTTATCTTCTTTCTCCACATACAGTCCTCACTCCTTTTCTTCTTATCACACTTCCTTTTTCTGCTGTAGTCTTACATGGAGAGAAAAAACAAACACACACACACAATCTGCATACTTAGTCAAGCGTGTGTAGATGATGTGCAAATTTAGAAGGCAAGAGTCATCGGACAAAAACATAACTTGTTAATGAGGGGAAATAATGTCCAAGCTGAATGGAAGCGCACATGACAGTTTACAGGCTTCTGACAAACATTAGTTGTGAATCTGTAGACAGAAAAAGATTCTGAAAATAGGAAGGTGTGTTTTTATTCTTTCAGCACAGGTCGAACAATCAATGACGTGTGGGTCCCACATCATTAAAGCAGCAACAAGACATTTAAACATATTTATTTAGTCATAGATCACAATAGCAATATTCAATTTTATGTCAAAAGTTAAGAAATCTGTAAAAATGTGTACCAAATGTGTCCCATTTGTTAAATAAAACATAGAAAAAAGGCTGATTAAAATGTTTTCATTGTGGTCACTTTCAAAGCACAGTGTCTTCTGACTAACTCTCCTCTCATCATAATATAGACAACGTCTGGGCTGTTAAAGTAAAGTAGAAATACCCCAATGTCTCTAGGTTTGTCTCCAGGCTGCTACCAGAACGTTTCTCGTCCTCTCCACCAACCTGCACATGAAAGTCACTCTGTAACGGAAGCATGTTCCATCAGGTACATGCAGAAACTAACATGCATGAATAATCCACCTGTTTTAATGGTTAAAGCATGAGCACACCACTTTTAGAGTGAAGTCATAGTTAATTTTAAGGTGAGAAGGCAAAGGTTTCATCAACAGGTCCTCATACAGACAGGAGTACTCAGATGTGAAACTTTGACTTTGCTGCGAGCTCTCAGCAGACAACAACAGCCCTTGATGGAAAATATTATGATGCTTTTCTGCATGAAACAGCCAAGATTCTGCATAAGCTTTTTTTTCCATAAGCCCGTGGCAAGAAGACCAGACAAAATCCACTCTCCTCACTTTTTTGATGTACTTGGGAAAAATTTGGATGTTCCCTCCTCTCTCGGCTGTTTTGCCACGATAATCTGCTTCAATCTGCCATGTCATCACTCCATATATGTTAACCGCCCCAGTGCAGGACCTCTTTCATACACCGCAGCCTTGACAGAGAAGTTCAACTTCAAATTTCTCATCTGCCTTGAAAAAACAGTGAAAAGACCTGATTGTGTTTTATTTATGTTATTATTGACAAAAGTTTTCGCTATTCTGTCACCTTTCTGACTTTCAGAAGAGGTTATCTGTGAATTTCGGAAAAAAAACTCTGACCAATGTACAGAAATATAAAAAACATGTTTCAGATTACATTTAGTTCATTTATGAGATTGAATGTTAAATAGATATAGTTAGATAAAGAACACACAGCACATTACATTGTTTCATTGTTTATTTAACATAAACTAATCTAAAGCATGATAGACATCAGCAAAATCATTCACAAATAAACACTGTCTTCCAGGACCCCCAGCATGTTGACTCTGAGTCTGGGTAATGTTCAACGAAACTAAAAAACAAATCTGGAGATGCAGCTCCATAGTTAGCATTTTAATTGTTCAAGTTTGTGGCAGTATAATTAGAAAAACAAACTGAACAGGAAGGGTACTTCTTTGAGTAGCTTGTTAGAAAAAGGCCTCTTCTCTCTAAAGAGATTGTGGCAGTGCAGCTTTGGCTGTATCTGAACAAGCGGACGAGAAGAGAATGATGTTTGGCCATAAGCATAACAGAGAAATTCACAGAGAAACATTAAATATCAGCCCAAGAACAGCAAATAATTCCCCTTAATTAAAATGTCAAATGCAGCAACAGGGAGCCAATGGTTTGGGCTTGTACATGCCACCTGTCAAACCAACCATCCACTCCTCTGGAGTAACTATTTGGTGTTCTTGAGACCCAGTGTAATGACCCAGTTGCAGTTCAGATTTCAACCTGAATAGAAGCTGCAGAGGCACCTTGATAAAAGTCCCTGAGACCATTTTTTGTCCTGGAAAAATGTTGGATGAATGGACTAATGATCAAATCTTGACTATTCCACAGTGCACACATGCAGTCCTCCCCTCTGTTTGTTGCTCAGTGAATGTCAGATGAAAAATGACATCCTTTACCCTGGTAATAAAAATCACCTCCGACTCTTTACTGTAACAGTCTATTCAACACAGACAACTTATGTTGAACATTTTTTTTAAAGCTTTACAGAAAAAGTTGTGCTCGTCAGACTAACTAAAGCAGTTACAGCTACTAAAAACAGGATTCAGGGAAAAATGGAAGAAGACTTGCCTCAGTTCTGTGTGCACCATAACTAATGTTATATATATATATATATACATCTGTTAATTTGATTATTAGCTGTATTTAACCTCCTAAATCACAACAACTAAGAAAATACTGGGACTTTTCCTTTTCCTAGGTACATGTAGACTTAAAAAAAACAAACAACAAAAAAACAACCTCTTTTTGTTTAGGCACACAGGAAAAAGGGAGATAAATACAGGGTTAAATCTTCTATTAATGTCCCCCTAGGTTACAAACATCTGTTAGATTTAGTTATTTATTTTTAAATTCATTTTCTTTTTTCAGTTTGCAGTCTGTTTGCATTACCTGTGCAACACATGGCACTTCTGGCAGAAATTACATTGAAACAGGTGAAGTTTTCCTTTGGTCACAAACATTTCTTTACCCAGCTCATAAACTATACATGCTAGCTTCCAAACAAAATATAATAACAAAAACCTTTTTGCTTAATTGTAGGTCTCACTCATTTCATATCTTTAAAACTTCTTTTATAAAGAAATATCAAATACAGTCAGTTTTATTCTGAAATTGAAACCGAAGGGGAAAGGAAGTAAAGTAGAGAACCTTAATTAGGTTGCAAGATTTTCTTTTTGCAGAAACAAATCTTTAACAAGCAGTCTAGTAGCTCGTTAGCTTTGTTTTTTTACATTTTGATTTAAACTTGATTTTGTGCCACTCACTTAAAGCAGCATAAAACTCCCGAGCAGAACATCTGCATCTTTCCTATCGAGCTTTAAAATGATTGATGTTTCATTTGTATTTCAGCCCTTTGAGCTTTTCTTCACATTAGACTCATAAAAAAGCTCACTAGCCATTTCTCCATTTAATTACAAGCTCTAACAAGGTTGAGTCAGGTCCTCTGGACGGGTTCTTCTTAGTTGAAACCTTTCATCATTTATTCAAGTCTTCTTCAGTCACCATTCTTGTGCACCTAAAATCAATCCATCCATCCATCCATCCATCCATCCATCCATCCATCCATCCATCCATCCATCCATCCATCCATCCACTTTACCTGCTTCTCCATTCCGGTCGCGGGGAGCTGCTGCCTATCCCCAGCAGTCACTGTGCGAGAGGCGGGGGACACCCTGGACAGGTACCTCTCTTGTTTCCTTCTCCGTCTCTCTCTGTTTTTTTCCTCCTCTCATCATCCTCCCCAGCCGGGGCGTCATTGTGGCCCAGTGTGCGCATTGTTTGATGTTGTTCTAGAAGTAAATAGACGCCGCAAACACTTGACACAGTTGTTAAACACGGAGCCTCTAAATGTCTCATAACTCGACATCAAACGCTATGCTAATGTCTGTTGCATTAGTGATAGTGAGTGCGGCAGAGAGGAGGGAAACAAACACGGGCGACGCCGCTCGGTGCAGCACAACAGAACAACACATCACAATACAACACACCTCGTGCACCACGGAGCAAGATAATGAATTCAGCAGAGTGGCGTGAAGAGGCCCTTTGTTCATGCTAAGGGTGCAGCTCTTTGGATACAAGAGCTGTAAACTAGTGTCATCATTGATATGGAAGAGTTGCAACTCAGAGATGAGTTTTCTCTCTTAACCTTAAGTTTGAAAGAGCTGCCAGGAGTTGGTAGTAGGGTATTTATTCAGACAGAAGTACTTAAATCATTGGCTCTACCTACAGTTTACTCGTCATGCATTGTGTATGCAGTCAGGCTGGTTAGTTTTTTGTCATCTCTTTAACAAAAAACATTTTTCAGTACCAGTTCTAACCCAGTTCCAGCCGTCAAAGATTTTATCTATTTGTTCTTTGCACAAATATCCACTCCTTTCAGGAAAGATTGTGCTTGTTGCGGCAAAGCAACATTTCATCCCTTTGTGGCAAGAAACCTAAAAAGATTCACATCACTGCTTTTTTTGTAGCAATAAATTTACCTGTCATGGAATTCCTATAAACGTAATGAAGTAAAACACTTTCTGTATCAAATGAGCAGCCATTGAAAAGGTCTTATAATTTTAACAACAGTTCCTGAAGAACATCTGTAAAGCTGCAGGACTTCCTCACCCCCCCCCCCCTTTAGATAGGACAGAAAACTCAAATGTAGATATTTTCTCAGTTAAAAATCTTTTTATTTTTTATCAAAATTTTAATATTAGTAGTTTGAAGTATTCTAATGAATTATAATTGGTATCATTGACAATTATCTTTAAAAAGCACAACATATAGTAAAAATAGGTCTGTCTTTCTAATGTATTTTATAGTGCAATACTTTAGTCACTACCCCTTGAGACTTTGGGCCAGGGGGTTGGTCTTGGGGTGAAGTGAATACAAGGAAAGGTGATTTGGCCATATTACTGAAGGTTCAGTGCTGAAAACCAGAATTCATTTGTCCCGAATGTTCCTGCTTCTTACCTACAACCAAGAAACATCACAGTGATCAAAAATGGCTTGCAGAGATCAATATATCCACATTTTGATGTGAACCTGCTACATTCTAGAGCTTATAAACACAAACAAACAAAAACTAAACAAGGTTTATTTCATCTAAACCTTTAAATAAGTGCAACACACACATACACACTTATCCAGCTTTAAAGATCCAGTATGTACTATTAATGGACTAGTGATTAACCAATCAGTGTCATGGGTGGAACTAATAAGCTTCTTCCAGTCATCTCAACTCCAGATGAGATGGTAATAAAGTGAGTTATTTGGCTTACTTGCCTTTGTTTTTATATTCAAAGAGGAGGAAGGAGAATCTGGGACTCCAGAGAAGTGGCAAGGTGGAGAGTGTGCAGGCATGTCAGGGGAGCTGTGGCTAAATCTTCATGGGAGAATGATCAGAAAGAAACCAGGGTGAGTTTCCTCTAAGTGAATCCAGGGCAGTAGGAAGCACGAGCACTGAGAGGAACTCTTCTGCTCATTTATTGTTGAACCAGAGATGAAACAAGGTGACAGTCCAGTCCTGCATCGTGGTGTGGTCTGAGCTGGTCTTTTTTTGGCTGAAGGCTGACATGTGTTTGACAACAATTCAGCTAGCTGGACAGAGGATGTAAGTTGGCATCAGGAAGTTCAAAGTAGAGTAAGAGCCAGCCCACAGCTCCCACTAGAGGAGGAAAAAAATGTCCTTGAACAGGCAAGAGCCTCACAATCAGGCTACTGGGCTTTTGTAGCTCTAATGGAAATGGCGTATAAATCCAGTAGAAGTCCAGAGAGATTATAAGAGATTTATAAGAGCAATATATGCAGAGATTATAACACCAGACCACCTCCTGTCTCAGTGCAGAGACCTTTGTATCAAACCAGTGGAGATAACAACTTTTAGTAAAAAACAAAACAAAAACAACAGAAAACCAACAACAAATAATTAAGGGTTGAATCCACATTGGATTCTTCTGAATGACCCTCAAAATCCACAAGCCTTAAGGTTTGAGTAAACAGTAAAGTTGACCTCCATCTATTTAGTCCAATAAAATGTACTTTAAAGACAAATTCATATTGAAAATGTAGTCTTACTCTTGTCCCCTGCACCAACAATAAAAGCTACTATAGATGAGATAATACCGCAAATCCATTCAGATTGGGTGTTGATCTGATCTATCCCACGGGCAGATCAGATCCAGATTCTACAGATCCAAAGAAAAAATAAAGGCCTAGCATTCTTAAAGGAAGGCCACCTTTCATGCCAGAGTTTAAGACCAAGATCATCATTATCCTGAAAAAGAAGAAAGTTTTTACACACACACACACACACACACACACACACACACACACACACACACACAAGGGCAAAAACATTATTGCTCTGCCTTCACCTTTGGCTGCTGGTGATAAAGATTAAATATTAACTCAGTTCTAACAAACTCCTTACTTAGTTACAGGAGTTTGAAGTGAGAATGCACCCCTGTGTTTTGCAATATATATTTTTGAAGATTAAACATTTTGTGCTTTGTATTCCACACTGTCCATCAAGCTCTGCTGACCCTGGTGTTTTCTTCTTTTTTGACTCGTATTCTCTCAGCGAGCTCCCACTGAGCTGTGTTTTTTCTGTGTGCTTTGTGTGTGTGTGTGTGTGTGCGTGTGTGTGTAAAAGTGACACAAAGAGAATTTATGACATCTAGAATGAAGGTTTGACAGAGGTATGATCCCCTCTGAAGGCTGGTGCTCTCAGACCCTTCTTTCATTTTTAACCCCTTGCCTATATTTTTTCCTTCAGAGGGAGGAAGAGTGTGGTCCTTCCACCCCCCCTATTCTTTTCTCTACCTCTGTTCTCTTGCTATCTCACACCATTTCTTCTGCTTCTTTTGCTGCATCTGTTTTGCTACGGCCTTTGCTTTTTTTCCTCCTCTCCTTTTTTTCTTCTTGAGCAGGGATGCTCTGTCAAAATTGATTCAGACTCAGAGGAATCGATCTTCCTCTTTCCTTCCTTTTATCATTAAAAAAAAGAAGGAAAGGACAAGCCAAAAGAAGAAAGAAAAAAACATTCACTCCACAAATGAGCATTGAAATCTATCTGCTGTTCCAGCCTTATATTTTTCATTATAGAATCAATTTTTGACAAAAACAATGTAATTTTTCAGGTCTGCCTTTTGTATTCCTTGAAAAAACCCCTATTTTTTATACATTCACATGTCACCAAAGTGATGCATTTACTTTTAATATTCGTTAGTACCAGATTAGTTCTAAAATTAATGTCTCTGCATCATTTAAACCTTTGTGTTTATGGTATGGTTACTGTAATGCCTAGGTTCTTGTTTGGCTATTGGCGAGCCATTAGCCTAGCTTCGACAAGGACTTCGGCTCTTTTCTTCTTATTCCTGCGCTCTATGACCAATGTCATGGCTGATAAGGAACTGTTGATGACTCTTAGACAAAACATTACTTCAAAAATGACCAGGCTCTCTATTTAATGCTATTTCTATCTATTTATTCACTCATTTACCCTTTAAGGCAAATGGACATTCAGTGAAAATTACCTTTTTGGGCCAGCTCAGGTATTTTTACATTTTAAACAAATCTAAAAACAATAAGCATGGGTTTGAGTAGATTTCAATGAATCCCTTTAGATTTTTCTTAGGTGCAATCTTTTCAGTTTACATTTATAGTAGAAGAAGCTGCAGTGTGTCACACCACACTGTCCTTCTTATGTTAAATGATTTTTCGAACATGGCCTCACCCCAGTATTGACTGGCTGTCTGTGCTGCACATTCGGCTTCCTCGTGCTCTCCTGGATCCACCCTGGAGGAAGATGACTAATAAATTAACCAGTCTCCCCCACTCCCGATGCCCCAAACTGAAAGTGATGGATGTGAATAAATGGGCCATGTACAAGCAGTGGGATCCTTCCAGTCAGCTAGTTCCTCTGTGCCATATTAGATCTTATTGTGTTACTGTGATGTGCTTCAGAAAAATCTAGGCCATGTCCATCTAGACTACAGGGGGAACACAGGCAGAGACAAATTTATTAGTAGAAGTTCTTCTTATTACTTAAATACAAAGATGATCATAAAGATTTTGTTATTGTTTTGTTTTAGCTAACACCAGTTTGCCCACCTAATCGCTGTTTTCTCTTCATCAGTTACAATGACTCTTCAAGTCTTTGTTTTCTTGTTTGAATGTTTATCTGTGCTTTTTTTCTTTTGGTTGTGTTACCTCCTGTTTTCATTAATGTTGGTTGGTTTGTTTGTCTGTCTGTTTTGCAAGATTACTTAAAAACTAATAAACAGATTTTGATGAAACTGAATAAATTTTGGTGGTGAACTGGATCACAATCCGGATTGGACTTTTTTAATGAAGCTTTGTGCTCTCCAAGTGCTTCTAGTTTCTTTTAGTTTTGACCTTGAATTTCCAAGTTCTAAGTTTTAGTTTTGCTTCCTTTACTCTCTGCGCATTATTTTATTTCCCAATACTAATCTTCACTAAGTGCTACTTTGCCTTTTGTGCCTCACCTCTTGTTGTTTACAGTCCACTGCCAAAAGGCGAAGGTGGACGATATTGTTTTGGCCTCTGTCTGTGTATGGGTATATTTGTCAGTAAAACGTCTAATGAACCACTGAACAAGCTTTAATGAGCCTTGTAGAAAGTATTCATTGGATATACATTTACAACTGAATACCTTTTGGAGTCAGCCCATTTCAAGATGGCTGCCACCGCCAACTGACCTTCAAAAACACAAAAAAACGGTCTAATTTGATTGATTTTACAGATATTGACCTAAAAAATTAGTACGGTAGTAGCTGAGTGTGATCCCCAACACATATTTTGAGCTTTAACATAATGCATATGATTTTTTTTTTATTTTGCCACAAACTATTTGGAGTTAATTATGTCAGCAAAGTATTGCATGAACTACTTGGCGGATTTGAATGAAACTCAATTAAAGATGGCCACCATAGCTAATCACCATTAGCCAAGCCAACTGACCTTAGAAAACACAAACATAGTTATAATTCAGTTAATTTTACAGCTACTGTGCAAAGATCTGGTGTGGTAGTAGCTGAGAGTCTTTCCCAACATAAACTCTGATCATGACATCTGTTGATACCACACAATTTTTTTTTTTTAATGTTTGACTAAAATGTTTCTCAACATACGATGATCTTAGTCTAAAACTCTTATGAAAGTTGGCAGGCAATATGTATTTGTTCAAGGAATGCTAGTCTTTTAAGTTGTAATATTTTTTAATGTACATTTTCTGCTAGGATTTTTATAACCATTGTCAATTTGTCATATTAGTTTTTGTGTGTTAGGTCACTCAGTTCTGGTTTCACTTTTCTGCTGAGCTGTTTTATTGTGAATTCATGGAGTATTTGCTCTTGCTTAATGTTTTTTTGGATCCTTTTAAGTAAATAAACATATAACTTTTCATATTTGGTTACTACACCTCCAACGACCAAAATGTTGAATGTGTTTATTCAACAAAAATGTTGAATGTGTTTATTTTTCGCTCAATTTTTCCTAATGTAAATTCTTCTTTTGATTTTGAATCAGTCTCATCTATCTCTTAGAGAAGTCAGAAAAACTATGAAAACATATACAGTAAAATGAAATGTCAGAAACTGGAGCCAATAATGCAGCTGTAGAGCTAAAAACTGAGTATAGATTTTGACCGATCAAGCAGACAGTCAGCAGAGGTGAAAATGACGGACAAATAGGAAGAGAGGAAAAAGGCAGCTGATGAGGACAAGCAGACACAGCAAGAAGAATGAGACACTTATTACAGCAACAGACTAATTACAATGCACTCCCCAATACTAACAGGCACAGGTCTCAACCACAACGCTCACACCTGAGACCTGCTGGTGGCCGAAAGGAGGGCTAATTTCAGCCAACGGGAGGTCTACAGAGAGCCTTTCATAAATAACGATGGCCCTGGATTCAGACATGTGCACCTGCACCAATTAACAGGTTACTAATTGGCACATTCAAAGCAGGATGTAACAAAAATGTCTGCTCCTCTCACAACACTGATTGATTCACAGGGGAGGAAGTGGTTTGCGCTGTGTCAGGCCCCTTAAAAAGATAACATGTTTGGAATGGTTGTATATATTGTTTTAATAATAATGTATTATTTTTCACAATAAGTGACACATTTCAAAGATTTTAACCTCTTCACTATGTTCATAGACTACATACAGTAAAATGCCACGTTATTTTAGCTCTAAATGAGCAAGCCACTGGGCCTTTTACCTTTCTCATCTTTTTTCAGCTACTGAAATCTTTCCTACACAACTAGAAGTACATGGTGAAGTGGAGAATACACATTTGGTATCAGTTTACACTTTATGTCACCAGAAATTAATGAATCATACACACTGGACCTTAATGTGATGTTATTGGACATAACTGAAAGAATAGATGTTTTCCTGCTTACTGTCATAATGCTAAATTATCGCTGGGTCAGACTATTTTTTTTTCCTTTTAAAAGTTTAATTTACTGTAATCTGAAGTTTAGTGCCTACACTGCTAAAATCCACTGTCCAAATATGGAAAATAATTACTTTATTCAAGAAAATGAAAAACAAAAACAAATGAAAAGAAGAGTTAAGTGTGTTGGCTAACGAAAACTGGTCTAACATCCATCCATCCATCCATCCATCCATTTTCTTTACCCGCTTCTCCATTCTGGGTCGCGGGGAGCTGGTGCCTATCTCCAGCAGTCACTGTGCGAGAGGCGGGGGACGGTTTAACATCTAATAAAAAAATAATTAATCCCCCCATGTACACCTGCCATTAGCACCAATTTACAGATTAGTTTACAAAGCTCATACCCTATGAATGTACCAAAAAACCTGCAACAATCCTGCAGATCTGTTATGTTGGTTATTACAGTTCACTGCTGACCAACCTATTGTGTCATTTGTAAGACCAAAAGCCACAATAATAAAAATCTACCCGTAAAAGGTCCTTTGGGAGAGTTCCAGTACAAGGCTCCTCAGTAAATAGATGCAGAGCAGAGATGGCTACTGTAGTCTAGGTGACAATTGATGGATACTGTTAATCATGGAGTCATATGACCTTTTTATAAAAGCATGAAATAACTAATTAGGCTATATCAAACCTTTTCAACAAATTAATATTTGAACTTACAGCAGCAAGGTATGAACTGTGTGACTCGACAGGAACCAACACCTGAAAAATATTATGTGAGGTGTATTTTTTATTTTTCCTTTTAAGAAAGGGAATGTTTTGTTGCACGGAGGGGGCCTTAAAACTCTTAATTGAACCATTTTACAGGGACCCTTATCATGTTCCAACTTCCCATCAGATGTCTAGTTTATATTAAGTAGATAAGTAGTTTAACATCATCTATGATATGGTTGTGCATTTTTGGTGTGCGGTCAATTCAATATGCATCTTGATAGACTGCCAGTGAGCTGATTCATTAAAAACATATGGTCAGCAAAAACCAGTATGATGCGACGTGATTCAGCCTTTGATCACAATGCGATGTGATTCAATCTGAGTTTGATTCAACACATTGAGATTCAATGAAGCCTAGGCGTAAATTCAGACTGGAAGACCTGCTTCAGCCTCACCTGCATCTAATCGCTGCGTCGAGCACCTCCACTCCAGCCTATCAGCATCAGACCGCGCCTCCATCTCAGCCCATCAGCATCTGACCGCGCCTCTAGCTTATCCAATCAGCGAGCAAGCCTTCGTTTAAAAGGACTTCTATCATGGCCCCATCCGTTTACCGGCCGAACTTCAGCCCACCTCCACCCCTTCTCCACCTCCAGTTTCCCAGCTCCCTCAAGCTTCCTTCCCCTCTTCAACCTCCACCACCAGTGTCCGGCCCGGGGAAGACGCCTCTAATGCTCAACCTGAGCTTCTTGTCGAAGCGCATTGCTATTGTCGGCACTCGCGTCTTCCGCCGAGGTCCGAGCGCCAAATATCTCATGTCATTCATGTCAAATAAAACTATTTAATTGCAGCTTCTCTTTGTCGTGAGTCTCTCCAGGTTGAAATGCAATTTAATTCAAGAAAGCATAGGACTGGTCCTATGCCAGTTAACAATATTAATTACAATGCCTGGCCCCCAAAAAAGTAATCACCAAAAAAAAAAGGTTACATACTCTAATATTTCATTGGACTGCCTTTAGCTTTGATTACGGCATGCATTCGCTGTGGCATTGTTTCAGTAAACTTCTGCAATGTCACAAGATTTATTTTCATCCAGTGTTGCAATAATTTTTCACCAAGATCTTGCACTGATGATGTTAGTCTGACCGCTGTGCAAAGCCTTCTCCAGCACATCCCAAAGATTCTCAGTGGGGTTAAGGTCTGGACTCTGTGGTGGCCAATCCATGTGTGAAAATGATGTCTCATGCTCCCTGAACCACTCTTTAACAATCTGAGCCTGATGAATCCTGGCATTGTCATCTTGGAATATGCCCGTGCCATCAGGGATGAAAAAAATCCATTGAAGGAATAACTTGGTCATTCAGTATATTCAGGTAGTCAGCTGACCTCATTCTTTGAGCACATATTGTTGCTGAACCTGGACCTGACCAACTGCAGCAACCCCAGATCATAGCACTGCCCCCACAGGCTTGTACAGTAGGTACTAGGCATGATGGGTGCATCGCTTCACCTGCCTCTCTTCTTACCCTGATGAGCCCATCACTCTGGAACAGGGTAAATCTGGACTTATCAGACCACATGACCTTCCATTGCTCCATAGTCCAATCTTTATGCTCCCTAGCAAATTGAAGCCTATTTTTCCAGTTAGCCTCACTGATTTGTTTTTTTTCTTAAGGCTACACAGCTGTTCTGTCCCAATCCCTTGAGTTTCCTTTGCATTGTCCATGTGTAAATGTTCTTACTTTCACTATTAAACCTAGGCCGGAGATCTACTGTTGTGTTTCTTCCATTTGATTTCACCAAACGTTTAAGTAGTACTGGGCGATATGGAAAAAATTCTATTTCACGATATGGATAATTTTAAATCACGATAACGATATATATGACAATATACCCCAATTACGTACGCTGTCAGTTATTCTCTGAAAAATATGAAAAAATCTAATTTCTTACCTTTTTCAAGCTTTATTTCGAAGTGACATTTAACTGAACTTTCACAAATGAGATCTGCTGCATTTTAGTGCAGCAATATATATGTATCTGTTACAACGTAACAGTATCAAATGACAACAGACTCCATTATCTTCGGCCGGCTATAGTTTCACTTTTCGCAACTTTCCCCGGCTCTTTTACAACTTGTATTACCTTGCACTTTTTGGATTGTTAAATATTCTTTTTCGTGGTTCTTCTTTAAGTGATAGAAGAGGTTTGTTGTGTTAGCGTCAGATGAGAAAACAGTCTAATAGCAGAGTTAGCATTAGCATAGTTAGCATATTACCTTTTTCTGCTCCGTGTCGGACTTCTTGAACCAAATCACAGACGTCCCCCTCGTTTTGGTAAAAGTCTTTCTTCTTGGGCTGCCTGCTAGCTGTCTCTACTTGTTGCGACCCCGAGTTTGATACTT
>NC_051445.1:25903612-25960598 GCF_001649575.2 Kryptolebias marmoratus
GGAGAATCCAAAGGGCGAGGTCCAGGTGTACGAAGCAAGGTCGGTAACGGGAGATCAGAATCCAAAGAAGTATCAGGCAGGGAGCAGGCAAGAGACGGTCGTGAAACAGGCATGGGTCGAGATCAGGCATGAACAAGAGTAGTACGCTGGACATTTACTGGCACAAGGCTTTCAATAATCTGGCAGTGAGATCTTGGGAGCTGTGGGTATTTATGGTGGCCTGAACAGGTGAGACAGATGAAGCTGATTACATGGGCATGGCAACATGGGCGTGGCATGAACTGTGGGACTGAGGAAAGTTACTTGACTGTGGCAAGAGGCGTGGCAGGAACAGATGGAGCTGTGACATTATGATAGAAACGACAGAAACTATAGAGACGATAGAAGAAAATATATCACGATAGACACTTTTCTATTGTCCTCACGATATGTATCGTTATATTGCCCAGCACTACGTTTAAGTGATCACCAATCACAATCATTCAGGATTTATTTCCAGCCACATTTCTTCCTCAAAGACGATGTGTCCCCACTATCCTTCCAGTTTTTAGTAATGCGTTTGACAGTCCTTAACCCAATTTTAGTAGTTTCTGCAATCTCCTTAGATGTTTTCTCTGCTTGATGCATGTCAATGATTTGACCCTTCTCAAACAGACTGACATCTTTTCCACGACCACGGGATGTGTCTTTTGACATGGTTGTTCAAGAAATGAAAAGCAACTCCTTGCACCAGTAGGGGTTAAATAACTTGTTGCCAGCTGAAACATAATCGCCCATGCAGTCATTATCCAATAGAAGGCTCAAACCTATTTGCTTAGTTAAATTCAGGTGGCAACTTTTTTTTGGGCCAGGCAGTGTATTTACTAACTATTTAAAAGATGGTTGCTGACAAACGAGTCTTGTTTTAAAGTTACAAAACACTTTCAGAAAACCTGACTCACGATTAATAAATAAGACGCATAAAATGAAGCTTAGAGAAAAATGAATAAACCTGCCAGCAGTAGATGTGTTTAACACTCTTAATAACGCAACATTAGTAACGCAAAATTTCTACATTACAAAGAATAAACACACATTAACCTTTTTTTCCCTGGAATATTAGTTGGTTCGCAGCTTTAAGCACATTTTCAGAGTGTTTGTTGCTGTTTACGCCAGTGCTGCTGCAGTTCACCTTCTGAACTGGAGATGTCACTGATGAGAAAACAATACAGCTAAACAGCAGGAAGAAATGAAGAGAAGGAATTCATTTTTCATACACAAACATGGCTACACTTGAACTTTTCTGTTATTTATTTTTTTTTATAGTAGATGTCTGTGTGGAGAAGCAAACCTGCTGCTGACTTTTCAGTATTAAACAGATCAAATTTTATCGGTACAGAGATTTTATAAATCGATGCGTCTGGATTTACTCCCAAAACTGCATCAGTTCACCGCTGCTCTACCAATGCACTCACACCATCCACATGCATGTCTGTGAATTAGCAGAATTTAGTTCATCTTTACATCCCTCATCTATAAGCAAGCGATGTTCTTACATCATTCGCCACCATCACAGAAAACTTTCCAGTCAGACAGTTACAGGAACAACAACAGTTAACAATCACAACTACAATTTGTTAATGTTATAAGAGCCATGTTTGATTACAAAAAAATTAATTGGTACTGTTAAAACAAGTTCTGACAGACTGAAAAAGGCCTTAATGTGGCTAAAAGAGGTCTTTGTTAGTAATTCAGCTTGATGTGCACATAGAAAATATGCATAATTTATAACTAAGTCGAAAAAAAAATTATCTATTCTTAAAGCAATCATCTCTGGCCCCGTCTGCACTACTCCAAAGATAAAATATAGAAAAAGAGCTTTCTAATCTTGGCTGAAGACTATAGGAAAACTATTATAGCTTTTTTTTTCTCAGTCATGTTTTTAAGTAGACAATCAAAGCTTAATAGTGACAGGGTCAGGATTAAGCAGGACAGATGCAGAAAAAAATGGTAAAACCGTCTTTATTATTGTTTTGGTTTCTAGGGCACGGAGTGATAGTGGGCACGTGTGAATAAGCTGCTACAGCATGCTTTCTGAAAAGCTCAGTATCATCTGTTTACACAAATGCACCATAAAGTTTGTTGAACACTAACTTTATCATTTATTTCTTAATTTTCATTTTTGTTCCTGTGTGGACAGGAGGAGCAAAGACAGCAAAAAAGTTCTGTTTTTAGAAACAGCTGGAGTAGTGTAGACTGTACTACAGTCTTACTCCGTCTGTAAAAATGAAATCAATAAGGGCAAGGACAAGTTATAGGATTACAAGTCTTAGTTAGAACAAGAGTTTTTGCAGTGTATTATTGCTCTCACAAACATCATCTGCCTAGTCTTAAAAATAAAAAAGAGCAAAGTTGTACTGGGAAGCGTAATGTAATGCCCGTCCTCAAAAGCAAAACAAAACAAAACAGAATGCTGACTTTGCTGATGTGACACACACAAGAATCAGAGGATTTTGTTCCCAGAAATATGTTTAAATCACAATTATTGTAAAATTTAGATTCAGTGTTGACTGAAAGTTTGCTCCCTTGGACGTCTTCATTGGTCATCGTTTTGGAAAGCATTGGTTCATGTTCACAGTGAAACACAGTGACAGCTTTTTTTCAGTTCTGTGTATTATGGCTCATTTCGGAAAACCAGTGAGCTGATTTATTTTTGCTGAGAGGCAAATTCTACAGAGTGTTTAAAATGCATACCATCTACTACTGTGTGTAAATTAAGTGTCATTGTGTTATGCTGGTATGTTATTTCCTGTCTATCTTGATTGCTAAAGGAAAATGCCAAACCTGAACCAAAATTGAACTAAGTTTAAAGATTAGTGGGATCTCCCCTGAGCACTAAGTAAGGGTAGCTTCTTTATGGTCCTGTTTATGTATTTTAGTTTTTCCATATGAAAAACTAATTCCTAAATTCAAACATAAAGTATAAAATTGTCAAGATGTTCATCGCATGACAAACCAGAGTTGTTGCCAGTGTAGTGATACTTTCTCCAGACGTTATCTAGTTAAGCCTAATTATCTTGATGTTCCCACAAGGAAGCCTGATTTGTGAGGCTTTTGTGAACTCAAAGCGATAATTAGTTCATTGGCTCGTTTAGTTAAAGTGTTTATTTGTTGTTTATTGTGCTACACTGGCTGCCGCTCTCTGTCCTCCCTATCTTTATCTCTCCATCTCCCATTTTGGATCTCTCTTCCTAATTACTCTGTACATCTTCATTGTTTTTCTCACCTCTCTTCCATGTTACACTTTTTCTTCTTCCATCATTTAGCATCAAGTATTGTTTTCCCGTTATGTCTCCTATACACTGTAGCTCTTTCACAGACTCTAGTTATTACTCACCAGTCTAGTGTGTCTCTCCCTCTTCTACCTCATTTTACCCCTGTCTTTCTCTCTTTTCTCTCTGCAGCTGCACACTTAAAGACCCTTGCTGCATTATCCTTTTAATAAAGGCCTGGCCAGGAAGCAGGGAGGCAGAGGACGGAGACAAAGACGAGGCCGCTGCTGCCACAGCAGCCTTCAAACCTCATTAACTTTTGTCTTGTTGCAGCAGTCTCTCTCTCTCTCTCTCTCTCTCTCTCTCTCTCTCTCTCTCTCACACACACACACACACACACACACACACACACACACACACACACACACACACACACCACATGCTCACAAACAGTCATGTTACATAGCTGCCCATTTTCAGCTTTGAAGCTCATTCTAAGGTACAAATAATCTTATAAAAAACAAACAAACTAGTACAGATCCCTAAGAGTTTGCCAGAAGGTAAAGGCAGGCGATAATGTTTTTGCATGTGTGTGTTTGTGTGTGTCTGTCTGTTACTAAAATATCTCATGAAGCAATAGGCACTTCTTAATGAAACTTGTATTAAGTAATCATCGGATGTACATCTACAAATGATTACCTTTTGGACCCCAAAACTGTGTGTGGTATTAGCTGAGACTGATTGCCAAAACATAAAAGATTTCACAAAATTTCTGTTACAAATGTTGCCATTGCCTATTTAGAGCCAGCTTTGTTTGACTGGCAAGATATCTCATGAACCTCTGGGTGGATTTTATTAAAACTTCCAGGAAATATTGGATGTACGTCTAACTACTGATTATTTTTTGGAGCAAACTAAATTTAAGATGACCACCACAGCCAACTGCTCTTATAAAACACAAAAAAGGCTATAACTCAGTCAGTTTTAAAGATAAATTTGGTGTGGTAGTAGCTGAGAGTCATTCCCAACACTTATTCCAAGTTATTGTCATTGTGTGAGATCTTTATTTAAAATTTTTGCACTAAAGCTAGTCATTTTAATATCATGAAGACCAGTCAAACAAAAAAAAAGAGGAAAGGTTTTAGTAGGAAACGAAACTTACACATTTTCTTTTCATATTAATAGGTAATGTGTCCTTTAATTTAAAAAAATGTAAGCATATTTTGTAAATAACTGTTAAATATCACATGTTTGTTTACCTACAGAAACAACTGCTGCGACTGAAAATAGGTGATTTGTGATGATATCCATTGGATCATTTAGGATAAAGAGGTCTAAAATTGTATTGGGACATATTTAAACTCAGATTTGTTGAGTAAAGAATGGAAATAGCAGGGCTTTGTTTACATAGAGTGATACCTGCATTTCAGAACTGCACATCAATATATCTGGCCAAGGAAGTTATGTTTTCAGTAGTGTTGGTTGGTTTGTTAGTTTGTCTGTTTCAACATTACTTGAACTCTAATGACCAGATTTTGATCAAATGTTCAGGAAATGTTGGGGTTCTCCTAGAAATAAAAATTCATAAAAATAAAATTCATCAGATGATAAAATTTTGGTAGTGATCTGGATCGCACCACCAAAATTTATTCAATTGTTTCTTGTTTCACTACAGAAAACATAACCTCCTTGGTACTAATTAGCACTTTTTACTGTTGGAGTCAACCCTGAGTGTCTGTTAGCAAAATATCTCATGAACTACTGGACAGATTTTAATTAGACATTCAAAAAGCAGTAATTTTATATACATCTACACCTGATAAACTTGATTGCTGACTTTATTGATTTACTAACAAATCCAATGAGATCACCGATCCCTTTTTCAAGGGAGGCCTTGGCATGAAGGCAGCCTAATATGTATGTTTTCAGTCTGTGTGATAGAACCGGAGCACTCAGAGAAAACTCACACAAACACCACAAAGAAAGACCCCAGGTCCAGGTCCAGCTCGGGGTTTGAATACAGAACCGTTCGACTACAGAACTAGCCTCTAAGCCATCACGCTGCCTGGTAGTGATGTAAAATTTAATCTGGTAGTAGGTGAGAGTCATTCATAACACATACTCTGAGTGACATCTTGAGATATCACCTCAGATTGCATATAATTTTATTGTCCAAGTTTGACCAAAACGCCTACGACTTTGTCATTTTTTATAATCTTATCCTAAAACTCTGGTATGGAAGGCAGTGGGTGATCTGCATTCTTTCAAGGAATGCTGTCTTTAATCCTACTTTTGTGATTATTATATTTTTTGGCGGTCAGTGCTGCTGTCTTGTAATTCTGAGGTTGTGGGTTTGACCCCAGGTTGCATCAGGAAGGGTATCCAGTTTAAAACAATTGCCAAATCTTTTGAACCAGTTCGTTTGCTGTTGTGACCACTGCAGGAGGGAGCACCTGAAAGAAAAACAACAAACTTTATAGTGCACATGCACATAAAAAGCAATTAAAGACATTCACTAAAATCTAAATGTGGCCAGTAATGCACACTTCATCCCCCTGCTCACAGACTTGTTTGAGTGATTTAAACTGAACAAATTGTATCAGTGTTTGCGCCATACAGTTAGCAGCAGGTCACTCTACTGGTGAATGCACATTTTAAAGCTGAGAAGTTGTCTGCCTGCGTCGCAGCAACCTCATGGCTGGCTGGTTTCTCTTCAAAGATGGGCGCCATTAATCACCGAGTCATATTGTTGCACTGATGCAGGTCATTGAGCACTGAAGCAGATAATGTGTAAATCAGGATCTCAGTCTCAGCTGAATCGAACCGGATGGATCATTAGCTGAAATGTGCCACGATGAACAGAAGTTGTTAGGATTCAGTCAAATAACCAAGAACGTTGAAGTGTTCCAACTATAATCCCAACCACATCTAAAGGCCTCACATTCTTTGAAGGAATTCATATCACCCGCTGACTTTCATGCAGTTTCATACTAAATGTTAATGAGTTGTTGATGTATATTCAGTAATTACTTTCTGAGACCCTGTTCACGAGGGATTAGTTTTTATGAATATGCATAAGCTATTTTTTTGCATCTACATGGAAACGGCACTTTCGGAGCACCTAAATAAATTTGTTTAAAACTGGGTTCCAGAGTAAGAAACTCTTGAAATGCCAACCTTTTTTTTTTCGTGTGGACAGCCTAAAAGCAACCTTTTGAAAGCAACAACATCGTAGGCCTACCTCTGACCTAACCTACACTCCACAGAAATAACAACAAGATAACACATTACATGCTTCTTGTGTTTGTGCTGCAGATGTTTTTTTAACTGCAGCACAACCTTCATTTACTTTATTACTTCAATGAACAGATAAGACTGATGAACAATAACAATGCCTTGAATAGAGCAATGCAACCTCCCCTTATTTTACACCAAATACTACAAGGCAAAACATGTTTTTATCCTTTTATTGAACTGTCTGCAATTTAGCAAATGTAGCATAAAAAAACCCTACAATATACACCAAGTATATGTTAATTTACTGTACCCCAGCCATCCCTCGCTGGATACTGGGTCTGAAATTTGTCTATTATGTCCAGATATTTAGACTGATCGGACTCCCGGTCAATACTCACTGTCCTGCACTGCTGGGGTTAGTTTAATGTGACAAAAAATGTGATTTTCAGTCCACAAAAAGGACTCGGTTCTTGCTCTTGTATTCTCTATTCTTGTCTTTTTCTTCGTCTTTACAGTTCGAACCATAGACTGTGTTGTGGCGGTTGTAGATGAAATAAGGAGCTGGACGGTAAAAGTGACAAACTTTATTATGTGCGCATTATCACACCAGGCGCGATGATAAAACTCTCTTCAGTCTCATTCGTTTTCTGCACTCCTACCATACACTCTGTTGCAGCGGCGGGCGATAATAACCTATATGAGGGAGGCAGGATATGTGAACCGCTTTTCAGTAGATTAACTAAGGGCTGGTTCCTTACTTTGGATTGTTTTTTCTGTCCATGGTGTTATAGGCCAGTCTTTTGTGAGTTTGTGTGTACTGTACAGCAATTACAAGCACATACAGTAAAAACACAGGAGGGGAATTTAAAGTGGGTGCCAAGGTTGTTTATGCCACTCAGTCACTTGCTAATGAGTAATCAAGTTTCACAGCTTGAGTGTTGGGGTGGTAATTCGGGTTGCACACCATGTTCCCAAACCGTGGAGTAGCGATTCATTATCATGGAGATCTGTATAATCAAACAATTAGTGAATTTCTCCTCATCAACAAGGCCAGCTCCCTGTCTGATGTGCTCATTGGCGACAGGAGGTGGTTGGAGGGTGGGGGAGAATGATCATCGCTGACAAGTGGCTGCCTCCTGACGTTTCCTGGCTGTTTTCCAGTTCGGGGCATTGCGAGGGTTAAACAGCTCTGATGAACACCCACCCACTCTGGATGTGTCAGACTGTGGAGGAAAACCACAGGGACAGTAATTGACAAGACAGTAAAATGTGAGAGCGGGAGAGGAAGAGATGGAGTGAGACATGAAGGGATGTTTTTTTTCTTCTTCTTCTTCTTTAAGAGATGAAGGCACAAAGAAAGAGAATCTAAATGTGTCAGCCCTTGTTGCTTGTTTACAGAAACAGATCCATTTAAATCTTTATGGAACTGGGGAAAGAAATAAGTCAGTTTAGCATTTTTAATGTCTCATATCTCTTGTGACTGGCTTGAAAACCTGACATGAGCTCATTCTTTCAGTAGAAGATACTGTCACTTCAAATAACATCACAGAGACATTCACTACTGAGGTATCTAAAATACTAATGGATCACTGTCACAACAGACAGTTTATTTTTTACAATTTGAAGGCAACAGTTTTTCCTCAACATCCACAGAGCGGTCCATTTTGACCAGAAAGAATTCACACAAGATGTGATGTGTTTACATTTGGATGATCAGCATGACTTTGTTATCACCCGCCAAAAGATGAGGGAGGAGTGTTAATGTTTTTGCAGCAACAAATGACACCCTGTGACTCATTATAAACAAAGGTTTTTGTTAAAACTGCAACACAAAAAAACCCCAACAACAACAAAACAAAAGAAAAAGTCACAGGACTTGCTCAGATCCTTGCCTGACCCCCCCTGTCAGGATCAGGCCAGATCTTTTATATCTTGAGCAAACTACAGTGCCATGCAAAAGTAATCTGAGTTTTCTTCATCAGTGGTTTTCTCTTTGCCACTCTCCCATAAAGCTCAGGCAGGTGAAGAACCTGGGTAACAGATGTTATATGTACAGTCTCTTCCATCTCACCTGCTGAAGCTTGGAGCTCATTCAGAGAGCTCACAGGTGTGTTGGTGGTCTTTCTCTCTGTTCTCCTTCTTCACGCTCACTCAGTTTGTGAGGAGGATCTGCTCCTGGTAGATTTACACATGTCCCATATTCCTTCCATGTCTTAATGATAAATTTAACAGAACTCCTGGGGATATTTAGGGCCTTGGGAATCCTTTTGTATCCATCTTCTGACTTGTAATTTTCAATAAACATTTCTCTGAGTTGAATTAGGACAGACACTTTTAAAGGGGTGAATATTTATGCAATTATTTATTTTACATCAAATATTTTTATTTTATTGGTATTACTCTGTAGAAATGTAGTTTCACTTTGGCACTGAAGGTTTTTTTAAATATATTTTTTTGTAAAGAAGGCTAATTTATATTGATCATGAGTGATTTATGACAGCAATAAAAGCAGAAAACATCAGTACAATACTTTTGCAAGGCACTGTATGTTTGAACAGTCAGGGCCAAAGTCCTCTCCAGAACCAGAACTGAACACTACAAGAGTCAGGGGTCAGGGGTCAGGGGTCAACCTGCCTGTTTCAAGGGCTGCAGATTTCCAAAACCTCCAACTTCAGCAGTGTGGAGACTCTTAGACCTACAGACCCAGCTGTCTGCGAACACCTTTACTTGACTCTCTGTTTTATTCTCCATTATTTTTTCATTTTTGATTTGAGTTTTGAGCATGTTTCTTACCTGGGTTCAGTTTCATCAGTCATCAGTTTTATGTTGTCTATTTTGTTCCTCACTGAGACCTGACAATTCATTGTTGTCCTCTGTGGGGGACAATAGTCTAAGACCCCTTCATCAAGTTTAGTTTTAAAAAGTTTTTTAAAGCTTATCACTCATTAAAGAGGACAACCTGATCTTTCTAATGATGGTACATTAGTGTGGGCGGGGCCAGCACAGCATCTGTACCATCTTTTTTAAATAAAAGAAGCTCAGTTCTTTATATTTTATAGCACACAACATAAAAGTAAACATATTTTCACAGATATTCCATTGGTTTGAATTAAGGATTTTATTGTCCTTTTTTTTTTTTTTTTTTTTTTTTTTTTAAGAAATTCGTTGTCCTGTGTAATGGACATCAGAACCTGCTACTTCCATCTTTGAACATTTTTCATACTTTGAAATCAGGGGTTTGCATGAGGCAAAGAGGATTATACTCAAAACTAATAAGGAGTTAGACAAATAAAAAAACACCAGAAGGAGGAGGTGCAAACAGGAAAAGGTGAAAGGTCCTAATGAAAGCCTGAAGAACCAGACGTGCTCAAAGAGTGCAAACCTCTCCCAAAGCCATAGTGTCAATAAAAAATAGCATGCCTATTCTTAGATAAACATCTCTAAAATTGACTGAGTTCTAACTATTTTTGTGTTTTTTAAGGTCAGTTGGCTGTGGCAGCCATCTTGTATTTGGTTGACTTCAAAAGTAAATTAGTTGTAGATGTACAGCATATGCAGTGATTACCTTCTGAAAGTTTCATTAAAATATATTCAGCGGTTCTTGAGACATTTTGCTAACAGACAGACACATGAATACATGCACAAATCTATTCTCAATTGCCCTCTCACTTTTGGTGGCACACAGTAATAATGACGCCCTTAATTTATCGTTCTTCAAAATTTTGCTCTCCATGTAGCTACTTAAACTACTTGTTAGTGTATTCTATACATTATCTATTTACTAAAAAAACATGGTCACAACAACCAAGCCAACACTGCAAAGATTTTAAAAAATACAGTCCTCGATCACTCGAACCACAGTGTTGCTGATTTTGAAGACAGTCTGAAGAACACCACCCGAGACATAGAAAGGTTTTATTTAACACTAATCTACGGTAAATGAAAATAAACACAAGATCAATCTGCACTGTATTTGCTCTGCAAAGGGCAAAACATGTAAACAAGTGTAAAAAAGTTCAACAAAGAGTTAAACAGTTTTGACATTTCAGTAACAGTTTTTATTTAGTGTGATGCTACCATAATAATTCTGTATTTGTTGTCATTTTCTAAATACAATAAAGCAAGTCAGTAAATACAAGGAAACAATGATTTATTAGCTCCGACAAGGAGGTCATGTTTTCTGAGTGTCTATCTGTCTGTGTACAAGATCACTCAAAAAGTTATGAACGCATTTTCATAAAATTTTCAGGAAACGTCAAACAGAAGGAACAGGGGATTACATTTTGGTGGTGATCTTGTCAAAGTTCAAGGTCAAAGGTCAGTGTAACAGATCAGCCCGTGCTCTAACTCTGCAGCTGTAAAACAGAAATGTTAAACTCCACAGCTGGACACCTCATGGGTCAAGGGTGATCACTGTTGATTTCAAAGTTCATGGGGTCAAAGGTCAAGGTCACAGGTAACCCCCTTTGTTAAAATCTTCTCGTTGTTCCTACATGTGACCCATTTTCTTCCTCCACCAAGTTTTCAGTTGTTTGTCTGTCTGTTAGGAAGATTAGGTAAAAACTAAAGATTTGGATGAAATGTTCAGAAAATGTTGGGGTTGTCACAAAAAAACCAATGGATTCAATTTTGGTGCAGATCCAGGTTATGATCCGGATTACACTATTTATTAATCACGATGTGGTGGAAGTTTGCGCTCTCTGAGGGCTTCTAATTTTTTACTTTTGACAGTAAAAAAACAGTTTCAAACAAAATAATAAATTTCATATTAAGATTTTTAGTAACATCTCATCATCCTTACCATGCTGTTTCTCTGTCCAACAATCTCCTGTGCCTTTAAATATGAGAAAAAAAAATTGTGTCATAGAATGATCCCTACTCTATCAAACGAACCCTGAGATTACACAACTTACCACCAAACGATGTGTACGGTACTTTGTGTCACCACCCAAGTGTAGGTCGTACAATTTGTCATCAGTTTAGTTATTTTCTGCAGCATTATATCCCAGAGGAATATCTCCTGCTGTGTGATAATTCAGTCATGAGGCACTAGTATTATTAACTGCATTCACAGCTCTGATAATGTAATAAAACAATCCACATGATGCATCTCTATTGGTTTTGCATGAAAACAATATCATTCTGCACCAGTGAATATTTCACAGCTGAAATCAAATTTGTTTGCCTGTGTTGTGATGAATAGTATTTCATAAAGTGAACAAACCTCCCCATTATTCCTACTGCAGACTGTGTGCCAATGACATTACAGTGTATATTACTTATCTGGGGAAAATAGGCTAGCTGAGAGACATTATGCACATGATAAATAATGCATTCAGTTGGAGTTACCATATTAGGGTAAGCCATATGTGCTATATACACTATGCAAGTGTGTGTGTGTGTAAAGAAAATAGCAAAGGGGGAGGGATAATGTAAAACTGTGTTCAGAAAGTTTACAGGTCTGATGTGTGTGTTTTATAGGCTTATTGAAGAAGCGGATGAAACATGGTGGATGCAGGGCTTGGAGCAAAATGAAATAAACACAGTGTGGGAAACTAGATAAAAACAAATGATATTTATATGTTGCTTAGCATGGCTGAGATTTTGCCACAGCATGATGCAAAGCGGCATCGTCTCATTCTAGATGAAGAAGTACAACAAACTGTTTACGCAGCCTCTGAGCCTTTCCTTTATGATGTATTCAAAACTATTTGTGTGGCAGACTGTACACAGGTCACACTGATTGGCAGCACTGAGAGAAGTAATGAAACTGTGAGAAAGATGCTGAGGAGACCTGAGTACATTATACATTTATGCTCCAAATTATAATGTGAGGTTTCTTTAAATTCATCTTATGGCTGGTGGGAGTCTCAGTAGCATTTGGTAACAACTTGGTGGGACACTTGGGGAAAGAAGTTCCTATGATCCTAGAATATTGACAAATCATAGCCTAAATTGTTCTCTAAGTGCAGAATATACAGTAAATATGTGTGTGTGTGTGTGTGTGTGTATATATATATATATATATATATATATATATATTCTCTTTTAGTGAGAACAAAGCTAATTTTCTTCACTCAACGTATTGTCTTGTCAAATTTGTACCTCTCCGTGGGCTGGCAGCTTCTTTCTGCAGACACTCCAGACATGAGAATTACCATAAATGCTTAAAAAGCTGCGCCATCTAAAATGAATTACAGTAAATCCTAGAAAAGCTGTGCCCCAAAATAATTACCATAAATGTGGGATGTGCTGTGCCACCTAACATTTATTACCAAAATCACAAGATAACATGTAAAGGTAAAAAAACATATATTTTTAAAAAAATGATTATACTGAAGTTTAACAACTGATCTGGGTCCAGTTAGAACTTCTTTGTGCATAAGAGACTGATGCTCTATTTTGAGTCCTTTTCTGTTCCTTTATTTTTGACCCATTGGTAAAAATATTTACATGTTTGGAAATTTGCTCTCTGTTTTGTGAGTTTTAAAAGAAAATTGAAACTTCTTTCACAGTAAACATATTAGAGGGATAAAGTATATGATTTGTGAGCTTTTGGGGTGTTGGAAACATCATTTTATTACCTTTTGACATGAACAGGCTGCTTGTACTTTGTGCAGATATTAAAGCAGCCTTTATCTCCACATTGAATGATTTGCAGGAAAAAGAAAATATTTTATGAAATATAGGAAAATGTCTTACTTAATTAATTAGTCAAGGTTATATTTAATAAATAGCTAGGATATAATGACAAAAAATATAAGAAAAATAGAATAATCTAGGACCCAGAACATTTTTACACATGTCGATTATAGCTGACTGAAGTTTCACACAGTTCCACATCTAAACATCAGCACCATCATGACAAAGAGGGAGATTTTACTACCGAACTGCATATAGTCAGCAGTATAGTCAGACACTGGGGTCTGGAGGTTCAGCTGTATATTGGACAACAGAAGGAGGTGGTACGGTCCATTTCTGGTGGTTTGAGATCATATCAGATTATTCTATGTTTAAATATGAGAAATAAAGTTTAAAATGTCTTGTGGTTGTTAAGGAATATTAAAATTCAACCTCTATTCATACTTCTTTTGGGCGTAGAAAGGTGGGGGGTTTTCAAGTCTCAATTGGTGGGTCACCCACCCCCACCTTCCCCACACACATTCTATTATTAAAATTCACATTTTTATTTAGTTTTTTTGTTTGTTTGCTTTAATTTTTTTTTACCTCACCCAAAGACATTGAAATGTAATAAAATTTATTATCTGCATTTTTTGACATGGAGCTTACCTGCAATTACATTAATGTCCAACTAAACACCTCAAGACAAGATGGTGTGGACTCTGGCAGCACACATTGTTTTCAGATGACATGACTGAAATGTTTATAAAGATTTCTTGACATAATCCTGACACCATGCCATAATGATGATGAATAATAATGGATATAAGTAGTCACCTTGGCCTCAGTGCAGAGTAGACCTCTGCAGCAGACTCGAGGAGACATCTTCACCGTACTGCCTTATGGTTCTCTGTGCAAGGTGTCTGTGCGTGTGTGTGTGTACGTGCGCAAGTGTGTGTTTTATCTCTTTTTTTTCTTCCTCATCTCAATAAAAGTTTTGGTTGCATCAGCACAAATTAGCATTGATGGTACCTAGCTAATCTCACACAGCTGCAGAATGGAGCATTAGGGAGAGGGTGCAGGGCCCCGGACCATCTGTGGAGGAACCGACTCATGGTCCCCTGGAAGCAACATCACTTTGGCCTTGTCAGATGGTCCCTGCAGTGTGGTTTTGTGTGTGTGTGTCTGAGTGGGGGTGTATGTGAACGAAAGCGAGAGACTGAGATGTAGCGCGCTGGTTGTTTGCTTGGGTCGCATTACCTTTCGGAGAACCTTGGGTGTGAAAATGCTAACTTGAATATAGTGAATTGCTGTAACGGTGAATGAGCAATTCTCTAAAGATGCAACCCCCCCGTAGACCTCCACAGCTGTGATCAAATTATTTCCCTGTAAATTTCCATGAATTATAGCTTTCCTGTTCCTCTTGACTCCAATGTTATCACGTTTCTCCCTCATCAGCTCTCTTATGCAAAATATTGTCCCCCTCAGCACCAATCCGTTCTTGTTCATCTGCTCTGCCCTCTCACTTCTCACCTAGCAGCAGAACACTTTAAGATCTGTCATCTGAGTTGTTCTCTGGCGTTCCTGTCTCAGTCTCTTGCAGTGGCTTGTACCCTGTCATGCTGCACATCAGCAGCTGTTAGCTTTTTGAGACCAGAGCAGATGAACGATATTTCCACCCCAGTTCACATTACTCAATGGGTGCGATTTGTGTGCTACACTTGGTCGACACTTCTGATTGAGAGTGTCATTGAAATATAATTTGAAAACAGTGACATATTTCTTATGGTCTTTCCAAATTTATCCAGATCTGTGTTCCCTTCAGTTGCTCAGCAATGACATTATGTTCAGAGTCAACAACTCTGTGGCAGAAAGTTGTGGTTATATCTTTACCCGTGGTCCTTTTGTTATCTGACTGTATGTCTGACCCCAGGTGGTGCAGAAGCCCCTGTGAGTGCGGCGCCAGTGGCTCGACAGTCCAGTCGATACCGGCTGATACCCTGTCAACGCTGACGCTCGTGTCACCTGCACAAAAGAGCAGCGAGTGCTGCTGTGGAAACTACTGAGTACTTCTGTCCATCTGTGCACACCAGTAGTTCTGAAACTTCTCAAGCTGCACCGCTCTTTGGAGGGAGAAAGACCTCCAGGTTCCCGTCAGCTGAACAGAAGTAAAACAAAATGAGTCAAATTTAACTGTCATTGGGAAAAAATGATACATGAATATACATCATTCTTTAGTTTTCCTGTTTGTAAATTGTTGTGTCAAGATAAACAAAAAAAAGGTAACTTCTTTTTGGGAAATTTTGCCTCCAGATTCCTTCTTGAGACTGAGCTTGTTTTAAAGATAAAGAACTATCAAACAGAACCTCGACTTTGCTAGAACAGTAAAAACAGTTGTTTCATCAGCCTCTGATTATTAAAAAATAAAAGAAATCAAGCAAAATAGGCAATCATTTTTAGAACCATAAAATTTCAGTTTATAATCAAAAGTTTTTAAGAACTTAACATTATCACAGTAATAATATTATTATTATAGCAGAAATATTAAGTAGCTTTTAAGTGAAAGCAGATGTCATTTTGTCAGGATTTGGGACTGTTTTATTTTCACCGATGCTCATGTTTAAAGGGATTTTTCTGCTCAGCATATTAAAATTTTCTTCGTAAAAACTCGAGTAGCTTACTAACATTAATGGAGTGTAATGTTTTAACTTGTGTTATTCCTTTCTTTAAATTTGTACGGTCAGCTGACATTTTCAGACACAAACAGGTTTTTATTTTACTCTCGTACCCTTCACTTCATTTCCACCAGCAGGATATTTCTTGCCTCTGTCTTTGATTTGAATCAGTTTTCATTTCTTTCCCTCTCCAAGTCCACTTTGACAGGCGGGCCTGTCGGGTGTAAACAGTTTGCACAATTTCAAGCAGCGTATCAGCAACTGGTTTATACGTCAGATGTCCTACTCAGATTTGCACTCCTCATCCATTTTCAGTCCAACAGTTTGCCTATGATTTAAGATGGACAAAGCATCTTTGCTTTCTCCTGTTACTCAGAATTGAGGTCAAAATGTATTTTTTGGGAGCGGCCATATTATATTTTTGGATCCAGAGGCTCAATCTAGGGATGTGAGGGATGCCATTTTTTTTTACCAACGTCTTGCCTACACACTCTCCTAACTCACTAACAGGCTGTCAGATTTTCAGACTAATTTCAGAATAATGTGACACTTTTTCTTTAAACCTCAAATAATAGAAACTAAATGTATTGGAAAAAATACATATTTGAACAAACAGCAGCAAAGAAAGAGCTATGCGAATCACTTGAAATAAATAATTTGACATGTATTTTTATTTTAAAATATCCAATTTGTTTACATGGAAGGGCAGGGCATAAAAATTGTACTGCAGCCAGAAAACTAGGGGGCATTTGTCCTTTGATGCTTCAATTTCCATCTTTCAGTCCTGTGTCTAGTTATAATATAACTGGATGGGTAACATCTCCTCCAGCCAGCAAGTCTTTCTACCAATGAAGAGAAATAAACTCTTTCCTTTTTGTTTGTCACACCTTCTGTCCAGGTTGTGCACCAGATGAACATCAAGGAGTGGACACACTCTCCACACCACCCAGCATGCTTGTGTAATTGCAAAAGAAATGTATTTTGTGAAATTCAAAATTACTGTAAGAATCAGTGTAGTAAAAAAACCTTTTTTACCCAAATATGACCAATTTAAAAAGGGGGTCTTTCTGACAGGAAAGGAAATGGACATTCTTTCTGCAAATGTTCACGCTGATGATAAAAGAAGGGTTGCAATTTTGGTCTTTATTTAAAATTCTTTTAGCACATTTACAATTGTTAAATATTTTGCTCCTTTTGTTACTTTTTGATCAAACTGTCTTACTAACTGAAGAAAGACATCTAAAAAACAAAGCACAAAACACTCGCATTCTGGGTAGTTTTTAGATTTTGAAGCAGTACAGGATTATGGTAGGTTATTTTTTTATTGTTTTTTTGTTTTGTGCTCAAATCGTCTAATTTTAAACTCTGCAGTCACCTCCATTAGTCAGAATATAACTGAATACAGACACAAATCCTTCAATAATTTTAGTTTAATCTGACCCCCTTCTGTTGGATACAATTGTTACCTTTGCTTCCCCATTAACCATCTGGTTTGCAATACCTTTTCTTGTCAGGACTCTAAAATATTTTAATTTAGTTGGATACAGCTAGCACATAGCAGCTTTTTTTCTTTTTTTAAGCTCTATTTTTTTTTATCAACTTTTTTCTTTTACTTTATACAAACCAAAATTCCCTAAAGGTTTTAGTGCAGAGGGTGTGGTCAGAGTTCTTGCTCAGCCGTGCTTCACTACACTCTTTTTTTCAAATTTTTTTCTTTTTTTTTCTTTATCGATTACAAAATCTCTTTCACACATTCGTGAACCGATTTAAAGTTCCCCACATCACACCTGACTTCATTTTTCTCTACACCATCACTAATTTGATATTGTTATCTTTTTGGGCTTATAACAAAGAATTCCAATCTTTCAGCTTTTAACAAACACAATGTACAAGCAAATATTTAATATTAAAATGTGCAACTTTTCAGCCTATATTGGAGTTTAAACATTGTGTTCTCCTGGAGTTACATTGCTCAGTTTGACAGATGTTCTTGTGTACAAAAACAGAAAATAAAAAAATAATTAAAATGTACACAGATACATAAAAGAATATAAAACTTAATGGAAAATCAGCATGTTGAAAATTTCTGTAGAATTGCTACCATTCAGGAAGCTAAAAAATGTTAGATCTTGACTTTATTCAGCAGCAGCTAGCCTTCACTAAATGAACATTTACTTTCCTCTCTCTCGTTCCCAGTCGTCCAGCAGGTAATCCAACCACCACCCTGCAGGCAACCGAGTCTACAGACTCGGATGAAATTAGATTATTAAACTAAAACAAGTTACTTAACTGGCATGCAGATAAAATAAAGTAAAATAAAATAGAATAAAGTCCAAAGTGCAGTTTCTCCTCCCCTCCCTGTCCTCCCCCATCATTGCTTAGGCCTCCACTCACAGAGACCATTAAGTTAATGAGAACCGAGATAGAGGTGGCTGCAGCAGAATGCTCCTTTTTTTTTCTCCATCCCTCTTATCGCTCTCCTTCATAATCTGTCATATTCTTACTCTCCTTTCCACGCCACCTCTGTTCCTTCCTTATCCTCCCCTCTCCCTGCCTTTAGTTTTATTGTTGTAATCACCAAACTTGTGCTGCAGCAGCTCAGCTCTGCCTCTCGGCCGACTCTGGGGACAGACATTTCATTTCCGCCTTCTTAACGAGCTGGCAGTAGGTGTGTGTTAATATGTGTGTGCGAGCGCAGGGGCTATGAGGGGAGATGGTTTGGTTTGTGTGGGGGTGGAGGGTTGGGGGCCTTCACCGCTGGCCTCCTCCTCCTCCACACACTCAGACAGAGATAATGGGGGAGCTGATAGCAGCCTTGGAGACTGCTGTGGCTCCAAGCACAGATATGGACTGATAACGCCTCCACCACCTCGCCTGCTGCTGCTTCCACAGCATATGTGTGTGTGTGTGTCTGAATGGAAGTGTGTACACATGTGCTTACAGGAATATGTGTTTGCACGAATTGTATTGTAAAAATTGTCAAGTGTGTATTTGATTCTGAGCATATAACTTTGAATTTCTGTCCTTTAAAATCATCTGTTTGTGGGAGTGTGTGTGTGTGTGTGTGTGTATACAAGACTACACTGAGTGCTGCACTTGCTCTGTGTGCGAACACCTCTGTGCTAAATTGTGTGTGTATGTGTCCCACATCTGCTCCGCCAAAGGAAGTGTGTGTGCCTCTCTTGGTGTCTCTGCATCCTCCTTCATCCCACCAGACATTCCTGAATCCTTTTTATGGGCACAGGAACAGCTGCCCACCCCAGTAGGGCATTTTCACAATGAGACAATCACAATATACGATCCTGGTGCCATGCGTTCACTCATAAACACACGTACACACACACAGAAGATGTATGCGGTTTGCAGAGACACACAATCTCCTGGCTTTTGCTAATATGTTTCCTGTTGTGATGTTGTGTTATAGCACCATCAGAATCCAACAGACAGAATGGGTTAGTGGTGCTTCCTCATTTCTCATAGCTCTTCATTTTTTTTTCCTGATGTTACAGATGTGAGCACTTTCCGGTAGAAAGCACCACAGTCTCTCTGGCACCAGCTAGCTCTTCTTTTGCCCACACGACTTTGATAAATGGCAAAAGGCGAATCTTTTCGTTGTACTTCACGTGGTCTCCTCGTGTGACAATCACATCCTGACAGTTCAAATGAGAAAATGATTAATAGGGCTTGTGATTAACATAATGAGTTATTATCCAGGACAGGTAGAGAAATTATTTCATCAAGCCGGGCTATATTTATCTTTGTTCACCTATGCACCTGTTCAGCTCATTTCGGAGAGTTTTATTGCATCTGAGATTACAGTGTTTTTCCATTTGTGGCCTCGCGCTGATTAGTTTTGAACAGGGGGAACGTGACTGGGTAAAAATGGTTTTAGTTTGTACATCAAAATGCATATTTATGAGTGCCTATTGTTGGCTTGGAATACATTTTATAGAATAATAATTTGTGTCACTAGATTAAGCTTCATTTTGTAACAGATACAAGGCAAAATTAGATGCTCCAACACATATTTCTTTTCATTGTTTTTGTTTTTTTAAAGGGATCAATCATTGCACCCTGCAATATGTATCAAGACATGTTTATGCATGAAAATAAGGACTCACACACTCCTTTTTGCTGCCTCTATCAACCAAGAGGTTTGTTTTTATTGTTAGAAGAATATAAAAATTGCAGACTTATGGCCTGCAATTTTGATTTTTTTACTTTAATCTCACAGCATTCTAAGATCTGTTCCTTTTTCATGAAAATAAATACTAGAGCGGCTTAGTTAAGTTTTGTATTACAGTACAAAAATGGTATTAAAAATAAGAGTTTAGGAGGCAAAGGTTTATATTAGCAGGGATGTTGTAATAGAATTGCTCTTGTGCTATAAATGACTGAGTCCTACCACACAAATAGTTATAATATTCTGTTAAATATTTACTCATTCTCTCAAAAAACTGTTCAAGATAAATGTACATTGTATTTGTTGCAATATGTTTATATTTTGTTCCTTTTTTATTGACTCATCACTAAGTATATTTTGTAAAATGCTGTTTAGAAATTAAATTGGTTTGGAATTTCTGATGAAATAAAACAAACTGTCAGACAATATAATAAACAAGGATAAGAAGAAAGATGAATATAAGATTAGAGTAAAACACAATGATAAAAAGGTATGTTTTTTTTAGTTTAGTTAATTAATTTTAAATAGTAACTGAATAGCTGACATTGAGCCTGAAACCTTCCGTGAAGCAATTCCCAGCCTTGTGGGCACATCTCTAAATACATGATTACTGTTATGCTGAGGTTTGTTGTTGTGTGGCGGTACACACAGTGCAGGGGCTTATCTTTCTATGATGGTTCCTCTTGTCGCTCTTCTTCCACATTGGGTTTCTGCTGCCTGAGTCATTCACTTAGCAGAGATCATCATTGGAGGCTTTCTTCCTGATGTACTCCAGGATCTTGGTTATTTCATCCTGTATGGTGGCTCTGATGCTCACTAGACCTCTGCCTCCCTCCTTTCTCTTAGTGTACAGTCTCAGGCCGCTGGACTTGGGGTGAAAGCCTACATGCATTGTGAGGAGATTTTGTGTCTTCTATCTCCAGGTTATTATACCAGCATCTTTCAAGGTTGTTACACCAGCAGGTATCTGATAACTGGCATTGCATACCTTTTGATGACTTTGACTTGGTTCTTACCATTCAGCTGCCTCTTCAGGACTTGCCTTACTCTTTGTAGGTACTGACTTGTAGCTGACCATTCAATTGCATTTATCAAGGCTGAATGACATGCCAGTGTTGTTGCTGTATATGCTAGTGAGGTGGATCAGTGAGTCAATGTCTTGGCCATTTATGGCATACAGCTTGATAACATCAATGTAGAGGAGGTGACTGCTGACTGCTCCACTTTGGAACCCATATCCATAGCCACTCTGATAATTTGCCTGAGGTGGTTCAGGCCCATGAAGAACAGGCGTGGGGAACAGAGCATCATCTTGGTATATGCCACATTTGATGTTGACTTGTGCAATTCTCTGTAAATTGACCTCTAGTTGTTCTCTACATTCTAATTAGGTTTTTGATGAAGGCTCTAGTGTCTTTTTGATGTACAGTTTCAAGCACTCCAGGTGCTTGAAAAAAGTGCAACAATCCAAATGTGTGGATTACAAGCAATCCACTTGTGGCATCAACTCATAGGCTTACTCTAAGTCAATCCAGACAGGTTTGTGGTCTTACAATCTTGAGCAACTGTTCTGTCAACCAGGTTTCAGAGGATTCCGGTTAGAGATAAGCTTTGGCATTTTGTTGTGATGGTAAAGGTAAGGGTAAACTGCCACCATTCAATGTCCTTACAAAGATACATGAGGATGCTGCCCCGTGCTCATGCCTGAATTTATTCATTAGTTGCTTATGAACTCACAAAGCTAAGACAGGCTGTGGCAGTACCCAGAATGCCTTGTTCTGGGGAGCCGTATGCACTTGTGTTTTGCTAATGAGCACATCCAGGGGACACTTCTTGTAGAGGCAAGCGAGCGTGCATGCACATGCACACACACACAGAAGGAAGCACATACACTTCTAGCTACACAAGACTGACATTCTCCTCACACAACTGCAGAGAAGTCTCCTGAGAAAGACTGCTGCCAGGCACGAAAATGGAGAGCTAGAGAGGAGAGAGAAAGAACAGAGCAAGAGGTGAGGGAGAGACGTGTGTGAGGAAGGAGGAGGGGAGGGAGAAATAGAAATCATGTCTTCTCTTTTCCTGTTTTTCTCCCCCTATTTTTCTTTTTCACTTTGCAAAACACAGCTGTTTTGTCCTCTTCGCTCATGCCTTCACTTCTCGCTCCGCTTTGATAGGTTTCAGCACACTTGACTGTATTGACTGCGGTGTTGGCAAGCATGAGGACAAATCAATTAAGAGTCGACTGATACAGTGTCTGAGCTGGCCCCTCCTTTCCCCTCCTACTCCACCCCGCCACCATACCCATTCTCAATGTCGAATAGGAGCAATTAAAAACCAACTGTAGCACATGATGTAACAGTAATGGCCATAATGGATCGTCGTCAAGGTTCAGACGCCAGATAATGTTGTTGTTTATCTAGATGATTGCTGTTGTTTATTCATAAGCTTGGAAATCCTCAGCACCCTCCTCCCTCCCTTTTTTGACAACCCCTCACCACCAGTAGCCCATGCCAAAACACAAACAGATGTCTGTGATACTGAAAGGTGGCCATCTGTCCAATCAGGGAATCAAGTCAATAAGGAGAACCAGTTTGGGGGCGAGACCTGATCTGGAAGACATTAGCATGTGAATTAGTTTTGGACTCAATGCCAAAGCCAGCAGCCTAAACGCTGCCAACTAGATGACAGCATTCCACTAATCGATGGCTTAATAAATATACAGAAACATATGGGGGAGATCTGGAGCAAGGGCTGTGCTGTTTCATTCTGATCCAGTTTCCCAGCTCGTGGCAGAATTTTAACCAGTGAGCACCAACATAAGACGTAAAAAAAAAAGAGACATTTAAATGGATATGAGGTTTTGTTCAAGATGAACCAAGGCTCTTTGGAGCTGAAGTTTATTTTCACACAGAGTGTAAATAAAAAACAGAACTGTTGATTATCATGTGAATGGTTAGACGTTTCAAGGAAAGTGACTGCCAACCAGTGTTTGTTAAAGTTAACCTAACTCACAAATGTTTTGTTCTAATTGTTCTCGGAAAAATGCTTTGGTTAAGTAGAAGTGATGGAACACTTGTTTGTTTTGGGTATTAGCAACTGACCAATAGGAAGAACTGCATCAGAAACCAAGAATCACTAGTTGTCAGCTGGTTTCATTTCATTTGATTACTTGCAAATTAGTAGAAGAATCTGTGTCCTTGAGTACATTAAACCAGTGTTGGAAGGAAAGGACAGCTTTCATCATCATATACTGTGTTTAGTTGCAAGTTTCATTCATTTTAATAAAGTGTTTCTATTTTTTACTCAGTTTTTTTTAAACCTCCACCCCACTGCTTATTTATTCAGCTTTAATGCAAAAAACACAATTACTTTTATTGTTATATTAGGATTGACCTTCAGTGTGTTACAAAATGATGAATTGTTTCATTTGCAGAAAGAAGCGAAGTTTCGCTCGGCTGCCCTCATTTTATAATGACTTTGGAAACAAGTCATGATCCAAATTGTGGCCCACCGCTGCAAAAACTGCAGAAACTTTCTAGTGAGACATCTCATGTAAAATCTAATGTCTAAAATAAAAACTGTTTTGCATTTCATTACAATTGGAATTTAAAGATCTACACAAATGACTAAAATTAGCATGTTACAATAAAAAAATTCAACCTATATGTTTACACAGTTTCCATTTTTTCAAGACACTAAGGACTATTTGGGACTAATGAGAAATTTACCTTGAAAAGAGATTATGTGCGTGTGTTTAGTTCTTTAAAATAATAGTAAGAAAATCTAAATTAAGTTCAGGGTGCATGACTATAACCTATGTGAGAAGTGAAAAGATTAAATGTGATAAAATATGAAATGGATTCAGAAATTCTGTTACTATGCCAGATCCTAAACCATGTTGCACACACACACACACACACACACACACACACACACCCCACACACAAATTATTATTCAAAGCAGAGCATATCTGTGTGCCATGGAAAAGTCTCTGATTTCAGATTTGTGGCTTTCAGCGGTTTATAGCCACAGGATAACAGAGACAAATAAAAAAGGAGGAAAATGTTTTTCTAATGAAATTGTAATGATCTGTATCAAAATATCTGCAGCAGGAGAAGCGATCTGTAAAAGAAACTGAACCATCATTGCAACGCAGTAAAATTAATTTTGCCCATTTCCAAATATAATATCAATAATGCTGTTATTCAAGGTCTCCATTTGTCATGTCAGACTCCAATGTGATTTCTGTTGAGTTAGATGCAGTTTCCCCTCTGGCAGTCACTGAAATAAAATCCCCATTTGACTTGATGTCTTCACTCAGACAGTTTCATCTGAGGGAATCTCATCATTCATAAACCTTTCCATTTAATTATCCATCCGTCCGTCCGTCCGTCTGTCCGTCCATCCATCCATCCATCAGTCACATTTCACATGATATCCACAAGTTGTTACATCATTTTTTTGCAAAGTTATCAAAAATAAAATAATTTCTACTTCTGTGATCCATAATTATGCCTTTTCTCTCTGATTAATTTGAAAGAATGTTTTTGTTTTTCTGACCCATCTCTCACTGCATCTATGAGAAAAACTTTAATATGTTTTTTGTTGTAACTTTTCCTCTACAAACATAATAATTTGAAGAATGGAGAGTAACATGGAGGGCACAGTGGGATGGATGGTGAGCAGTGCTGAGATTGAAGTAATTCGTAAATCTTTAATTGAAGTCAACCAATAGTAAAAATGTTATTCTATTTCTTTATTTTTTAGGTTTATTAGAATAGATGATTAAATCAACAGATTACAATGTTATATTAATTTAGAAAAAATTGTTTTGTTTGTGGTTGAATTTTAAATGTGGAACTTAATAATGCATGTGAAGTTTCTAAATCTTAAAATAATAATTCCAATATCTCTCCTGTGTTACCAAAATACCATTTAAAACCTACATGTAATATATCACTTTTGTTGCCCAAGTATTTCAATTATCTTTATTCTATTTTTTTTTGTGAGATTCAAAGTGCCAATACTAATTTTCACTAAAATATGTTGATCGAGTCTCTTCTTAAGTACTGAGGTATTGTGTCTCCTCTTATTGTAATGGCCTGAAGTGGGAGACAATTAGAAAAAAATGTTTTACATTTAAAGCAATAAATTACTTTTTGTCTTTGTACAACATTTTAAAACCAAATCACCCCACTTTTACAGTCTTGGATGATTCTCTCCCAGCAACAAATTCAACCAACGACATGCCACTAACGTTTTGTTTACTTAAGTTGTGTATTCATTGTTTTTTAATGCTTGAAATGTAAATTCCTATTTTGGCGTCTGCAGTTGATGCTGGTTGTCTCTTTTTGTCACGTCACAGAAATGTGTGTTACCTTTTATTACATTTGTCATCATATGTATCAAAACAATGGCACAGAAATTGCTGTTTGCACCAAACAATAACAAGATTATTTTGTTTTTCTATTTGTGAAGGCATGATCCAGTTTTTCTAAGTCTGTATATGTCTGTACGAATGTATACATAAATCCTTTTTTTCCCTAGCAGAAAGCACATTGGTTTGCTTTATGCATAAATTGCACTATACAGTAAATAAAGTTTAACTTGACTTGTGTTTTACTCACAGTGTTCAACAGAAATTTTTATTCTTTATCAGGGAATTTTCAGATATTTTTCTAAATAAAAAAAACATAATGAGTGCACACAGGTGCTAATTTTAATAATACTGTAAATAGTGGGTAAGAATTTGATGTATAGTAAAAAGAAAAGCTGACACTTGGATGAGTTGTACCTTTGACTTAATGTGCCCACACATAATGAAAATAAGGACATCTTTAAAAACAGGAGAATAGAAAATAGTATATCATATGGAAAATGCAACATGTTCTGTTTTTTTTTTCAGGTGAAGACGTGTAACCTGAGCCTCGTTAATGAAGCTCATTAGCTGAACAGAAACCTGTTTGATCGGTGCCAGTTGGAGCCCTTCCGCTCTGATGCAGCAGCGGTATTTAACTCACCATATTGGCTGTCTGATGGCTGCACCTCAGGGTCATGTTCTGTGACATGGTTGTTGTCCCGATGCCACCCTTCCATCACACACAGATCCTGTAAGGGGCTTGGCAGACCCCTAGTTCCCCCCTCTCTAATCAGTGTGTTCTCCTGGGTGGGGTAGGGATGGGGGGTGCGACCGTTCTCGCTGCTTTTTGCAAAAGCTTGGCATTTGTCTGAGATCTCATTTCTGTAATTCATCGCTCCTCTCCAGGGAGCCAGGGTTGGCACTGGCGATGCCAAGTCCTCCCTCCTCCTTCACATCCTCTCACACTCTTTAACCCTTTTCTTCCTCTGTTTTGGCATCTGTCTTTCATCCCCTCCCTTTCACCCGTGTTGTTGTTTGCTGTTGTCCTGGAAGTGGCTCTGACTGGAGCTAAACTGGTGGGTGTACACACATTAACTGTGCTGTGTTTGATGGCCGCTCCAGGCTCAGATCTCGAGTCTGCACACGTCCTCCTTCTTCTCTGAGAGGAAAAAAAGCATCGACTGAGGCTGCGAAATGAAAATGAATCACCCACAAAGTGGTTAGCTTGTCTTTACATTTTTTCCCCTCTCATATAAAAAAAACATTTAATTTTAAATCATCAACACACACAAACAAAATAAAGAAATAATTGCACATCAGTTATCCCAAATAATATGAATGTGGAACATTCAATTGTGATAAATACAGCATCAAGAAAAATGTACATCTGTTAGTTGGAATTTGAAATGATAAAAAAAGATGGACGATTACTTATTTTATCTAATAAATCTCAAACACAATTAAAGATATTAAAACGTCAGCTGTAATATTTAAAACCTTGTGTGAAATCTGCCAGTGGCACAAAGCTTCCTGAGACTCTTTAAATCTGAAAGAAACAAGTTGAATTGCCGCATCTCCCATTTTGTTTATGAGTAAACGGCTGTTGGTGGCAGGGATTTTAAGCTAATAGCTGCTTTAAATAGCTGCAATTAGCGAGAAGCATGAGATATTTAATCACTCTAGACCAATTAGTCTGTAATCAAGTAGTGTCCAAGAGCGAGCACGTTTTTGTCCTCTACTGTTCCTCTGCAAGCACCCGCCATATATTTCTCAGTGCGCGGGGAAGAGCAGTGATTAACACGCAGGGATATAGGCCCCCGTGGAACACTGTAATGTGGAGTTAAATCAGGGAGGGAAGGAGGCGAGACACCGCAGCTAAACCTGTTATTGCAATTTAACATATGCAGAAGGTTAATTTAAAGAAGAGGCGATGGTGAGCAGCCTCGTTTTGTGTTTGTGTCACGGTGCGCTGTACAAATTTGAGAAATTAGAGGCTGGGTGTTTCTGTTTCTGTGAGGAAAACAACCCCTGATTAGTTTTTTTTTTCTATCTGTGGTCACAATCAGCAGAAGTAATCTCACATAGAGGAGGAGTGTAAAAGAGTCTGTGTGTGGGGGGGCAGTTTATTGGGCACATGGGATTCATAGGGAAACTCTGATACACATATAAAAATGTACATGCTCACACCGGTGCAAAAATGGACTTCAGTTGTACCTCATCCAGTCCAGTTGTTTTGATCATAATGACATTGTGTCCATAATGACATTTCCGAATGACTGGTCAAGGGGCCAGAATGTTTACTACCCTGGTCAAGGGTGGGAAATAACCCAATCTTTTTTATCAAATAGGAACTGATGCTAACAGAGAGTGTGCACAAAAGGAACAGAAGGCTGGAGGTACAGAAACTCCTAGTCTTTTACTTGGTTTGGATGAAGAGATTCATGAAGTCTCCATGTGAGACTTGGTCCTCCAGCTGCACTGCTGTCTCACTTCTAACAATGTTCATCTGGAAAGTCCTGCAGTGCTGATGGTGGACACATGCTGGATGTGGTGTAAGAGCAAAAGAATACAAATTGGGAGTCTATAAATGGCAGGAACAAAAGAGCACAGATGAGTAATGCATCAGAAGATGTTTGAGTCGCTGATTAACAAAGAGAATTAAACCAACTGCTTGCCTAGCTTGTGTCCTCTGATGTGTTACTGTAGCTGTGAGGGGAAAAAAAGATCCAAACCTTTTATATGTGAGTGATCTTCATGTCTTATAAAATAACAGTGTTTTAATATATTCTGTTTCTGCTGTTGAATGTGACACATTTCGTACAGTCTACATATTTTTTATTCTCTAAAGGACAAATCAAAAATTTTCTGCTATTTTAAAAGTGCAGCACAATATTTGATTAAAGGTACTTATTAAAAAGTATGAACTCAAACATAAAAAGGTTATGCTAAACTATATCAAATGGTGCAGTTGGAAAGAGTTTACTTCAGTAGTTTCCCAGATATGTTGGGATGCAATTCTTAAATGTGGGTCCACCCTTAGTGTAAACAAAGCCCTTGGCTGAATTTGTTGAAAACCATGTAAAAGCTTGAGTTATGACTGACCTACATTAGGCTGTGTGGGTAAACTAATAGGGTGGAATCAGACAAGTGTAGAATCTTGGAGATGTTTAGGCAGAAATATAAGTGAATCTGCTGCTAAATGCCACAAAAAAAGAGACTGAGTAAGACAGCTGTCAAGAATAAATAAAGACAGAACTTCAAACACACGTGGGTTTTGAGAACCATCTGCTGGACCGGTAAGTTTACCATTTGACCCATTTTCAATCACTTCAGCTGTTTCTGTAGGTGAACAAACATAGATAGTAGTTGGCTTCTGGTCACAAGTTTTGCTTCAAAATTTAAAATTAAAGACATATTAACAATCGATATGTGCGGATTATTACTTTGTTTCTTTTTGCCTGGTCATCATGACTTAGCAATGAGTACCTTTAAAGTTTTAGTTTTCAGAGAATTTGGTTCAGGTTAAAAAAATGATATTACTAAAACAAAAAGAAAAGCTCAGATCTACTAAGCTCCACTGTATACCTAAATTATGTACAGGGAAAAAAAAGTACTTTCTTTAAAAAATAAAAATTGTATCAAACTGTGGAGTCACGGCATGGTTTGAACTGTCAGACCTCTGGGAGAACCAGAATATATTTAATCATATCAGGAAGGTCTAACTGTCAGGCTGGCCACCTGTGCTTTAACACATTTTCCTTAAAAAAAAAAAATCTTTTATCACTCTCACGCAGACAGGCCCACACTCACATTTCACATCACAAGGGCAGCACTTGTCAAGGGCATCAAGGGCAGGTTCTCTTACTGTGGACTATAAACACACACACAGGTGGCCTGCATGGCCTGCTTATCCTCAGATGGCCACGGTGGAGGGGGCTGTCTGAAAGGTGTCTGTTGCACCCACAGGGCCCCTCCGTCGCCAAGCTTGTCGGTGTCAAACGGACGCTTTAACCCGCATTCAGCACGTTGACGTTGGGACAACTAAACAAGGGTCAGCGTGTGTTTGCAAAAAAAGGCTGCAGCTCTGTGGGAAAGAGGAGAGCTGTTTCTGTGTACCTAATCGCCGTGGATAACACATCCCATGAAGTAAGAAATGAAGACAAATCATTTACTTCTTTTTAGTTGTTCTGGCTTTCTATCAAAACATCAACACATTAGAACCTCATAAGCTTAATAATTTTGTAACGTCCCAAACCCTTCAGCCTCCCAGCTGTTTTCAGTAGAAGCTCCTGTAAACATGACCGAGGCCCTGACTCTGTCAGCTCAGGGCGTGATTAAGATTCACACAAAAATGAAAACCTCAGCAGATGTTTAGTTTGCTTTTAGATTTTTTTTTTTTATGAAACCAGTTCCCACCTGTTGTTTTTTTTTTTACTTATGTTGATGTTATTTTCACTCGTCTTTGGTTAGGAGGGTGAGGAACATTAAGTCTTGTGTTAATGCTCTGAAAGTATTAGCTGAAGTAAAAAATTGTGCTTATAACTAATCACATGATTTGAGTTTTTGTTTTCTCTTGTTTATACTTGGAGAAACCTATTTAAGCTCTCAGGGATCCATGAGGTGGATGAAAAAGAGACGCATTCAGATTTATTTTCTGTTTTAATTTAGCAAGGCCTCATCACTCCAAGACATGAAATGTAAGTGTTGTTTGAGCTACACAGTTATTTTATCTTGGGTCTTTAATTTTTAATAGTCAAAATAAACAGGTTTTGTTGTATTAAAGCAATAATATGAGATATTAAAGCAACTAAATGCTGCTAAATAACTTAACCACGTTGCCTAAAATGTACTGTTCCTTTAACTGATTAAGCATGGTCCCAACATGTTTTCTTTACTTTTCAGATGTGCATTAAATCAGCAGACTCATTAAATCAGCCTTATTATTTTGAACTAACTTTGACCTATTTTTTCTTGCGCTTTTGGAAAATTCTGAAATCTTTCGAATCCTTTCAATCTACAAACTATTTAGGGGAAAATAAACCTTCGAATAATGATCACTTTTTACATTTAAACAGCCGAGTTTAGTGGAACCAGTTGACACAACTAAATGAATAAATTTAACATTTAATTTTTTAATAATTACATTACTATATTACAGTTATAAACAGTGTGAAAGATAGAGCCACGATAAAAATAATTTCATGTTGAATTATGTCTTGATCTTTCTCAGTTACAGGACAATAAGCGTATTGTTCCTGGCAATATAAATGTATTACACACAGTAACTGTCAGAGACAGAGAACAGCCTCTTGTGTTTGTGCCGCCCTGTTTTTACTGCAGTCATGTGTGCGATGGATTTAAGAGAAACTCAGAAAACAAAAAGCTTCATCTGTGGATCCTGTAAAGCAGGTTTGAGGGCTTAACAGTAAAAGACCTTTGCAACATGTTGCAGGAACAACTTCATCCTCTCCTTCTTTTTTGTGAATCTGACGGAATGCGGTGAACGGTGTGTGAAAGTGCACCTCCCTCGCTCTTATTAAGTTCACTTTGCAAACCACCGTGAAGCCCTCCCGAGACAAAACTTGAGACGACACAGTTCTTCCTGGAAACTTTAATTGTTTTGACAACTCCTCACAAGCCAGTGGTCAAGTCCAACAGTGCAGCTGACAGAAATGTACAAGTGCCCTCTCACACTGGCAGGAGGGTGGTGAGGTAAATTCGGTGTTGAATGTCATGAAAATTAAAGGCTTTTTCTTTACATTAATAGTAGCTGTTGCCCCTCCAACAGGGAAATTAGTTCAGATCAATCTTAAAACACTTCAGAAAGGATCGTTTAATGTACACATACAATAATGCAACAATTCATAGGCAAAGTTTAATGATTTCCAAGTGTCAGTCATTAACTTGTCAAGGAGAAGCTCAGACATTACGATTTGTTTTTTTTTTTGTGTGAACGGAATCAGAAGTGCTCTTAGATTTAATTTTTAACACGAGTGCAATTTAACAGAATCAAATCAAACCACTTTTAATCCTTCTTCTTTTTTTTCTTCCATGTTCCAAAAGCCCACCAAGGCATTTCTCCGAGCAGGTCAAAGCCGTCGTAGTTAATAAGTACAAAAGAATTCAGGAGGAGAAAGCTGCAGAGGGCAAATGACTCCGCCACGTACTGTATCTACACAAAGAGGGCTGCTTCAGTGCACATTCAATACCTCCGCAATGAGCCTGACATGCTACATTTCAAACTAGTTCAAAAACACTGCGAGGGGTCTGCTGATATCATCGCGTGAGGACATTAGTGGCAGAGCAGAAGCATGTTCATTCACCAAAGTGGAAACACAATATTTACAATATACTGCAAACCAAAAAAAAAGAAAAAAAAAGAACAAAAGAGTTTTGATAAAAAATATCTTATAATTACAATAGTCCATTTTCAGCATATAAGTCTTCCTTTCACGTACCTTTATAGAACATTTGCGTCTCTATATTTACAATCATAATTGTCTCAAATCAGAATTGTTCTTCTTTACAATATCAAGCATTTGAAGACCCCTGGGATGGCGTCTTCTCTTCAGCACAGACCATCTATTTTAAACAATAGACGTTCGCAACACCTACAGTAATTTTCGCAGTTGAGTAAAGCTTTAAACTGGTTTAGTTACTCTTTAAGAACAATTCACAAACTGTTTCGTAAATGGGTTTCCAGCAGCAACAACAACAACAAAAAAAGACTTCTCAGTGTGGGGACTCATATTATTATTCTTTTTTTAAAAAAAGGACATAAAAAGATATAACAAGGAGAAACGTGAGTGGCTGAAATAGGAGCAAGAAGTAGATGTCTACACACTGAGTCCTTATTCAGTGGAATTAAAAAAAGGGGGAAAGCTGATATGAAGTGATTTTATTTGAGTTTAATTCCTCCCAGCGGTTTTGCAATCCCCGTGTGACTGTGCCTCCAGTTGGGTGCGAGTCCCTGGCGAAGCTTTGCTGCTGGCTTTGGAGCGTCTCTGCGCAGCCTGCACACCTGTGGAGGGGATGAATAGAGGCAAAGGGAGGAGGGGGGGGTGAGCTGCAGAGCTCCAGACTGACTGGCGCCACCGACAAAACAGAGGCCATGCTTGATCAACAACCCAAAACAAACCCGGTCAAAAAACAAGCAGCACTCCTCAGGCTGCTGGGAAAGACTGGTGAGAGGCTCCCGAGACTCTTAGAGACTTGGAGAGTGTTTCACTGTCTCTTTCACACACACACACACACACACACACACACACACACACACACACACACACACACACACACACACACTACATAAATGGTTTTAGGCCTGTCCAGGTGTGTCTGGATTCAGTGGTATAAATCTGACTCTAAAGCCAGCCCTGAATGGAAGTGAGTGAGAGGCATATGTGTGTGTGTGTGTGTGTGTGTGTAAGAATGACAGGGCAAGCTGAGGTTTTAACCCTCTGTTCTTCTCAGATTGCTACACCAGTGACAGTTATTGCGCAAAGCCCAGCTGCCTCTGAGGCTGCTGCCAGTTCTACAGCATGTTCCACAATCCTTGTTTTAGCTGACACCTGAAGCAGCCTCGCTGGAGCAGTTTCACACCACATCCAGGATTCACTAACCTCAGGATCCTTCAGTCACCACTTTGGTTTCATTTTTCTTTCTTTCTTTGTTTGTTTTTTTTTTTTTTTAATTAAAAACAAACCTGAAAAGCTTAAACCCTCGGAAAACACACTCACGTAAATTCTTAGTATTATTTAAAGTCAACTTACCAGTGCAGTGCTGATGTCTCAGCGGCATAAAATTGAGTCCTCTGGTTTTTTGATTATTGATGTCCTCTAGGAGGAAAAAAGAAGACAAAAAAAATCATGTAAAACAATGCTGGATGAGAATAAAATCCAAACCTAAAGCAAGCAAAACACATGATATTCAGCAGAGTGGAGTACCAATATTGGCCCTATTGTGCGCAGTGGAGTGGACTGCAGGCTGAGGCACTTCACCAATCCTGGGATAAGGTGGGCCTCTGACACGCTGTCATTATCATGCAAATCAGAAAGCCCGCAATCAAATGTGCAATCTTGAAACCAAGCCTTTTTTTTATTTTTCTGCGCACGACCCCCAACTCCAGTGTGTTAATAAGAGACGTGCAGCGTTTGGGTTGTTTTCCTTCTTCTCTCTGCAACATCAGGAGGACAATGACACGTAACGGGCGCTTTGTCTGAATCTGACGGAGGGGGTCGGCGAGCCTGGCTCGGGGAGGTAAACCGGGGGTCCCCTATGAGTCCCAGCCGCGGCGGGGACCGGAGCGCCTCTTACCTGGTGGTGGTCGATGTTGAGCACCGTGAGCGGCGTCCTGCCGGGGTTGGAGGCTGGAGGAGGGCAGGTCCCGGTCCGCTGCTGTGGCTGCTGCTTCTGAAGGGAAGGGTGCGTCTCCAGGGCCAGCTGCAGGTCCAGGATGTAGTCTATGACATGCTGGAGGATCTCCACTTTGCTGACTTTCTTATCCTGCGGGATGGTGGGCACCAGGCGCTTGAGCCGGCTGTAGCAGTCGTTCATGTCGTACTGCAGGCAGAACAGGTCCTCCTCTTCCATCCTGCACCGGGCGATGTTCAGGCTCTGCTTCGACAGATAGTGCAGGGAGAGCTGGCTGCTGCTGGAGGAGGAGGAGGAGGAGGAGGAAGAGGAGGAGGAGGAGGAGTCCTGGGGGCGGACTGGAGTAACAGCCTTCATCTTAGATAACCAGCGGCTCAGGAAGGCGGCGAAACAGGAAAAAAAAATAACAATCAATGATACAAACAGGAGGTATTTGAGCTTTGTCTGCAGAGCTGGAGTCACAGGAAAAAGCTTTAAACTCGCCGCGAATTAACGAGAGAAAGAGGAAACAAGCGAATCGTAGTCTGTCAACACATCCCGTGAAGCTGCCCGACTCCTCTCACTTCAGCAGGCTCAGTGTGAGAGCAGGGGATGGATGTGGTTCATTTATAGAGGAGAGGGGAGGCGCCAAGGCAGGATGACAGATCACGGAGAGAGGCTGGTCAATCACCGGCAGCCCGCTGCCCACAGAGCCGACAGCCGAGCCGAGAAAAAGGCGTGTCTCAGTCCGTGCGCGCGGCAGTGGGCTCCAGAGGTGTGTGTGTGTGTGTGTGTGTGTGTGTGTGTGTGTGTGTGTGTGTGTGTGTGTGTGTGTGTGTGTGTGTGTGTGAGAGAGAGAGAGAGACAGAGAGAGACAGAGGAGGGGGGGAACTGAGCCGATATACGAGCAGAGAAACAGTCGGAGTTCTCCAAAGCAAGTCATTAAACCATAACAAAATGAACTCAACTGCCTCCCTTGTGCAGAGGTTTCATTAGACCCGACTTAAAGGCTTTGGAAACTTTGGTTTTGTTTTGGGCTGATGAGAGTCAGCCACACTCACTGATGCGTAATTACGCACTCCTGCTCGATCATCCCGATGATGCCGATGCAAAACCTGCCTTTGCTCACTCTTGAAAATAAAAACCAAAAATCGAGATGAGATGATCCACATTAATTAAACTATTTTTTACATGGAGCAATAAAAAATGATAAATAAAATAAGGTTACGTAAATTCAGTTCAATTTAATAATAAAAACACTTTTTTTTATCAGTAAACCAGCATCACTAAATGAATTTCCAACCTGACTTTCGAAAACACCTACATAAAATAAGTGAATGGAAGGTTTTGGAGCTTTTACTGTGGGACTCCATCTCTCGTGGACCCAGGACAGGCCAGTTTGGCAGCAGCTCCTTGGCATTCCTTCCCCCAGCTGTGTGTTATTGTGCCTCCTACATTCCTCCGCTCTCTTGGCCGCGTCGCCGCTCCCTCAGCCGCTCAGTGAGCCGCCCTGCCGGGCAGACAGCCTGGCGCCACACCGAGACCTCATCCATTCATTCTCACCCAGCTCTTCTTTCTTTCTTTCTTTCTTTCTTTCTTTCTTTCTTTCTTTCTTTCTTTCTTTCTTTCTTTCTTTCTTTCTTTCTTTCTTTCTTTCTTTCTTTCTTTCTTTCTTTCTTTCTTTCTTTCTTTCTTTCTTTCTTTCTTTCTTTCTTTCTTTCTTTCTTTCTTTCTTGTCGCCAAGACAACGCTGTGCTGTTTTCCTTGCAGAACCAACATGAGGGCCCCGAGGTCACAATCTTGCAGGGATGACACCCACCTCAGCACCTCTGTGGAGGTTTAATGTCCCAAACTTTATGGGAGCCACCACATTCTCCTCTGCCATGAATACTGAAAAGATTTTTGCCTCTCTGTTTTCGGTTGCCATGGGAAATGTCTGCTGTACTCAGTAATGTTTGCAACAACGATGGGTTCAAAGGCAATGTCGAAGAAATCAGTTATATGAATCTTTGATATAATCTTTATTTGCACTTAAACAATGCACCAAAAATGGTGGACTGTTTTAATGCTTGTTCATTTAATTGATGGAAAACTAATTGACCAACATAATTTTTCTGAAAATTTTCTGCACTGTGAAGTGACTGTCAAGATGCTACCGAGGCTGAATGAGGGGAAGTGAGTGCTTTGCTCTGGTTTGATCATTTAGCGTTATCTAACTCCTGGGACACTTTGTTTAGTTTAAAATATTTGCTGCCTAAAACAGAATAATAACACAAAATATTACAACTGCACATTAAAATGACAGATCAGTAAGTTTCAAACTCACTGAGAAACTTTCCATGAAACGGCTATTTTGCAGAAGGTGTTATAATGACTGTAACTAACTTCAGGGTTCAGAAAAGCTAAAACAAAAAAACAAAACAAAACAAAACAAGAAGCACAGGTAAGTAAGGATATTACTGTGTAGAGTTTTTGTGGGAGTTAGTGTTGTTTCCAGAGGTGAATTTAACTACAATGGATCTATTGATAATTGCAAGTGTTCTTTTCTTTTGTATGTTTATGGGGGAGGCAGGATTCCAGGTAAAAGTAGTGTAACAGGTACTCGAACGGGCAGGCAGGCAGAACTGACTTCTCCTTACTTTGTTTGGGAGGTGATTTAGAGAGAGGATTATCTGGAGGATAATCCAGAAACAGAGCTCTGAAGACAAAGGCAGGACACTTGGAGGACTCTACGAGGAGCACAGGTAACAAACTTGGAAGCAGCAGGCAAAACACAGAGATTACTCAGGAGGCTGAACGTGAACTTCACAGAGTGACGTTAAAGATCCAAGGAATAGAGGTTCAGCTCAGCCAGTAGTCGTACCAGTAAGCCCAGACCAGCCACAGCCGGGTGCTGTCAGCTCAGCTCTGGTGGAAGAAAACCTGACACACAAAGAGGAGACAGCAGAAGACTGGAACAGGATGGAACCCAGATAGAAGGTCTTTCTGAAAAGTCTTTGTTGTGTTCAAAGAAGGGTAAAAAACAAAAACAACTGGACTTCTATTCTGTAGCTGAAGACATTTCGCTTGTCCTCCAAGGAGCTTTCTCAATCCAGAAATAGAAAGTGTGGAGTTGAGCTTTTAAAGCTGAGACGTGATGTAAACTGGATTGCTTGCAAATTGTTCTCACTCTCCTAACAATAGAGGCTCGTTAAAGTCCTTGTTCGTCTGGCTCACTGATGGGCCACTCTGGTCACATGAATGCAGGTGACCAGAGTGGCCTATTTTTTGAATTTACCATGGCCTGGACGATTGAGAATCTACACCAGCATATCTTTGTTGTGTTCTTATAATCTGCTTTTTAAGCATCCAGTAGCTCCGTATTATTTATTAATGACAGCTGATTCTTGGGGATATCTCTAAATTGTCCCTAGGTGTGAGTAAGAGTGAGAATGGTTGTTTCTCTATGTGTCCCTGTGTTGAACTTGCAACCTTTCCAGGGTGTCCTTCTTGCACATTGACTGCTGGAGCTAGAGACCAGGTCCTTGTGAGTAGGTAAAGAAAACGAGTGGATGGATGATTTTGGTAAGGGGATTTTGACTTTAATAAATGAGTCAAAGTATTTATAAAGTTTTAAAATGAGCTTGATCTATTTAATTACAACAAGTCATGTTATGGTAAAAATATTCCAAATCTCTTTTACTGACAGTGTTTTGTAATATCTGTTGTTTTATATAAAAATGACTCACAACATGTTCAGGCAAACAACATTTAAGCTTGCACTACTTTATCTATGAGAAGGTCATTTCTTAAGGTTCATGTTCATTTTATTAAAAAGGACCTGCTGACCAAAGAATTTTAAAAGATTTTATTTTAAATTTAGCAGACCTTTTGAATAAAAAAGGAAGTGGAGGAGGAGAATAAAGAAGACGTTCTAGCCAAGAGGAGAGCAGCTGTACAGGTTTGAGCTGTTCAGTAGTTCCTCAGTTAGACTCAGGTTGTTACTGTGTCAATGAGCTTGTAAAACACAGATTGTACAAGGACACACAGGTAAACCGTGCTGTGCCATGGGGGGACCGGGCCTCACTTCAACCTCATTCTCTTCATTTGTTTATGTATTCAAGGTTGTTTAAGGTTTGGTAGGGCCAAAGTGTTTGCTGTGTCCTCTGTGTGTAGCATATGTGGGATAATACAACAAAATACACTTTGACTCTTCGTGGTCACTGACCTTCATGTATTCTATTTTGAGTTTTTAGGCTGCTGCCCAAATTGAACAGATTTAAACCTGGGCAGCAGTTTTCTTTTTCTAAATCAAATATGAAACATGCATGTGGACAGGTTCTTTGTGTTTCAGTGTGTTTGCTTTTCTGTGTTTCTCTGTATTTACTTCTCTAATTGTGGCTGTATTGTTTCCATTTCCCTAAAGATGTAGAGTGGTACTGACAGGGGACTGAAGCTTAGTGACTGGGGCCTTATTAGTCAACCAGACTGATGGTAACCTAAAAGGTGAACATTTCTTTGTTGTGGTTACACAGACTGGAGACAACAATCAGACTACAAACCAATCTAATCAACAGTCCACTCTGCTGCACAAAAACATTTATGAATGCATGATTAAGAAAGGAACAAAGTGTCGGTGGAGTCAGTCTTGCATGAGCAGCGTTGCAACAAAATCTTCTTGTGGTGTGCCAAAAGTGCAGCAACCAAGTACAAAGTGGAAATTGCAAAATGGCCACATCTGTGCAAGAGGTTTTCCTGGGATGTGGTTGAAGTTGCAGAAGCGGGCGTGTTTGTGTGTGTGTGTGCTTATTTGGACTGATAGAGTTAAAACACTTGTTTTTATAGTAGAGCTGGATGATTTTATTTGATCAATTACATTACGATAACACAAAAATAAAACAGTTTAAATTATGAATTTGGATTATATTTAAATTGAAAGGTCGTGTGGGGTGTCAGAGGCTGAACATCTTCAGGTGTAAAATAATTAAATGTGCAGAACAGACTTCTTCTTTTTCTTTTGGCTGTTCCCTTTTTAGGGATTGCTACAGTGAGTCATCCTCCTCCATCTTATTCTGTCCTCACTCCAACTACCTCCATGTCCTCTTTAACTGCATCTATATATTTATCCTTTGACCTTTGCTGCCACCCTTTTATCACAAATCACTCCTGAAACCTTTCTCCATCCACTCCATCCTACCTGGACTCTCTTCTTCACCTCTTTACCACACTCTCCGTTTTCCTTGACAGTTGACCCTAAGTACTAATGTCCTGTACCTTTGTGACCTCCGCTTCTTGTAGTCTCACTGTTCCACCTGCCTCCCTCTCATTCACACAGGTACTGTGACTTTCATCCCTTGTCTTTCAAGTGCATATCTCCACCTCTCCAAGTTCTGTTCCACCTGTTCACTGTTCTCACCACAGATCACAATGTCATAAACATCATAGTCCATGGGGATTCCTGCCTGACCTCATCTGTTAGTCACCAGAGCAAACAAGAAGGGGCTCAGAGCTCACCCTTGTTCTTAAAAGTTGGCACCAGCACACTTCTCCGTCATTCCTAAGATATTTTCTCACTCTCAAAAATGCCATTGAATAATAGTCAGAAACCTCACTGCCATCTCTCCTAGATATTTCCATACCTCCACTGGTATGTCATCAGGTCCATCTGTCTTCCCCTTCTTCATCCTCTTCAAAACTTTCCAAACTTCATCCTTACTAACCTTTTCCACTTCCTGGTCCACAGTCTTTTACGACCTCTACTCTTCTTTCCCTTTAATTTTCTTCATTCATTAGCTCCTCAAAGTTCTCCTTCCATCTTCTTATAACACTCTCCTCACTTGTTAGAACATTACAGTTTCTATCTTGAACAAACCTAACCTGCTGCACATCCTTTCCAACCTGATCTCTCTGTCTTGCCAGTCGATACAGTCCCTCTCTCCCTCCTTACTGTCTTTGTCTCTTGTACAACTCATCATACACCTCCCGTTTTGCCTTTGCTGCCTTCCTCTTTGTCCTACATTGCATTTCCCTATATTCCAGTCTACTCTCTTCAGTCCTCTCACTGTCCCATTTCTTCCTGGTTAACTTCTTTCTCTGGATAACTTCCTGCACTTCACTATTCCACCATCAGGTTTCCTTATCATCTTTTCTCTGTCCTGATGACACACCAAGTACCTTCTTACCTGTCTCTCTAATCACTGTGGCTGTAGTAGCTCAGTCATCTGGAAGCTCTTTCTTACCACCCAGAGCCTTTAACAGCTCCTTTCTGAACTTCTCACAACAGTCTTCTTCTTCAACTTTCACCGTTTGGTCCTCTTCTCTGCCTTTACTCTTTTCCTCTTCTTCACCACAGAAGTCATTGTCCCCACATTTAGAGTTGCTACCCTCAGTCCTACACTCTTGGCTTTCCTCCTCTCCCTATGTCTCCTGGCACGTTTCCTTTCTTGTGGTCTTCGACTAACAGTAGCACAATTTCCACCAGCACCCCTTTTGTCAACAACACCAGTGGCAAACGTTGTTCACCCAGGCCTCGACAGATCTGGTATGGTGTCACTTGGAGGAGCTCGCATGTTTATTTTGGCAAAAGTGTTTTACACCCGATGCCCTTCCTGACACAACCTTCACTGTTTACCTGGCTTGGGACCTGCATGAGAGATACGTTGACTTGTGCTCCCTAGTTGCTGGTTTATGAAGAATAAATTAAAAGACATGATCAATGAAAAAGGGTTGGTGTTAGGAAGTTAAAAAAAATATTTATTGTGAATAATTCACTCTTAGGTTGAAGATTGTGTCATAAAAGATATTTTAACCAGCCACAGATCCATCCATCCATCCATCCATCCATCCATCCATCCATCCATCCATCCATCCATCCATCCATCCATCCATCCATCCATCCATCCATCCATCCATCCATCCATCCATCCATCCATCCATCCATCCATCCATCCATCCATCCATCCATCCATCCATCCATCCATCTTTCTGCATCAAGTTCTATCCAACTTAAACTCTTTATTTTTATTTGGGGAGATTAAGTTTTAAGTTGATTAATATATTAATATAATATTAATCTACCAGTTAAGACTGTCTAGCCAAGTGTGGCCATCAGCTTTATGAGTGGCCATTATCCACACACACACAGACCACCACCACCACCACTGGCACCCCTCCCACACATTGTCTAATAACTTAACATACCGTGGAAGGAAAAACTACTTCACATTTTCAATCAGTTCAATGTCGCACCAGAAGAACCAAGTAAAGCAGTCTTGTGTTTTCAGCTGAACAGTTCTGCATGATTTTATTTTAGCTAGTCACATTTTACAAGAAATAGAAAACAACTCCTCCAAAACTAATTTCAAATCAAAAGGTCTGATCTGTTCTAGGTTTTTGTCACAAATCACAAAGTCAGAAAATTTAGGAATAGATGTAATTTCCACCATTCTAGTCAGTGCTGGTGGTTTTGTTTTGGCTGCTAACAGGTGCATTCATTTTGTCTTATCATAGCGACTAGTTAAAATCTCCCCAAGACAGCTCATCTGTCTAAAGTTTTGTCCTCACAACATCAACTGTGCAAACAGCTTGTCTGGTTGTGGTTTTGGTGGGAAAGCGTGGTGTTTCCATTCTTCCTCTCCAGCTGACACTGTTTAACCAATAGATCGTACAGAATCCCCAACAGGTGGATTGCTTTTCCGTTACTACATCCATCTGGTTTGTGATGAGTGGTGACGTGCTTTTTTCGTATCAAGTGCACTATATCAGGTGCAGGAGAGCTGTCTGAAGATAGATTTGTCCACCTCGGCTGTCTCAAACGAGGCTTTTTTTTCCTCTCTCTCCAGGTGACACAGTTTGCACAACATGTCTTATTCCCCGATGGCCTCCAAGCTAAACACAACAGCTCTTTGTGTCATTTACACAGGTGCATTCACTGTTTACACTGGGCGACCTGAGTAACCATCCACACACACACACCTTGTAAACACACATAGAAAAACACCAGTAGAACCTCAAGTGACATACTGTATATATATTACATTAAATAAGAAACAGACATATAAATTGATTGGAAATGTTACGCTCTAGAAACAGAAGATCTTGAACAGGATGGAAAATGTGTGTCAGAAAAGAGAAGCTCCTGCTGGATAGTTCTCTCCATGGGCAGGCGCGCCACGTACCCGTCCACCTGTGGTGATTGTGTTTAGTAGCTATGATCTATTTTCATATTACCTGTGCTAAAAGTGGAAGCTGTGTTCTGGGCCACACTCATTTAGGTCACCAGCAGTTCAGTCAAGTCTAAAAGCATTATTCACTGCTGTCTTGTTGTGGCTACTGGGAGTTTTACAGAAGTCCCCCAGCTGCTTCTTTCACTTCCCCCTTTCCCACCATGGTCACATCAAATACTCCTGACCTGGGGTTTGGGAGCCTCACACACTTTTGCTTTGTCCTGTTTGTACTCCAAACTGTGGAGAGACCCAGCAACATGTAGGTGCAGATACAAATGTGTGTGTGTATTTTGTGTTAGTCTGAATGAGTGTTTGAATGAGTGACAACAGGTGCAGCTTGTTGCATCCTGCTGTATAGCTTCTGCCTGGCTTGTTTCCTCTGTGAGCATCAGAACCCAAACCCCTCATTTTTTAAGGTCAGTTCAGTTATAAAATGTTGTCATCTTCTCACCAACGTAATCTGTCTTACACTCTTAGAACAGAGTGGAACTTTGGCTCCTTTTGTTAAGGATTTGTTTTTCTTTTTTTCACTGGTGACAAAATTACTTGGAAAGAAAAAAATAAGAAGGACAAGCATGTGAGAGTAAAACAGACATTACTCTTGTGCCAAGGTTCAGTGAAAATTCACAATTATTTTAAAACCTTTAAAAAACATACAGCAAAGCTCTATATATGATATTTCCCTAACATATGACATATGTAAACAGTTATGCTGGCCTACAATAAAGGTGTATTTTTCATCCAAAATCAATGTATTTGTTTCAAGAAAATATCACTGAGAGAATAACTACAGAACTGTTTTTATTTTCAAACTTCCATCTCCAGTTTGCACAAAGGTATTACAAGAAAATACAAAATAAATGATATTTAGCGTTCAGGAGTACAGGTGCACATATGTACGGGCTTTTGCACATTTTACTGTTGATGGCCTGAATAACTGTTTTCAAAGAATAGTCAGACATATGTTTCTATCAAAAGCAAGCTAAAACATGAATTTATCTGACCACACCATGTGCCTGATGTTTGGTTCAAAGCAACTTTGTACAACAAATTAAAAGTTTTCACAACTGTCCTTTAGGGTTATATTTTTGCCCCATTTAAAGGAACTGGAAGCAAGTCACCACAACTAGCAACATGATTTACTTTTAATGCAAAATCTACACAAACCCAACTGCTGAAGTCATTTTATTGCAAGAATCTGTCTCACAGTTGGTGTGGCTGACACAAAACCTACATTAACACTTAAAATGACTGTCATTAAATATACCTCCACATATTAACTATTAAGACCTGTTTGACTTTCATGTGGAGTGCTGCTAGCTTGAATGACACACTTCTAAACCAAAAAGAGCACATGGATGCCGATTAAAGAAGCTTGCAAACATTTCAAAATATTAACATATCAGTCCTTACAACAGTAACATCAAATTTCATCTATAGATCAAGCTAATTTACCTGTGACACAAAAATTTAATCAAACATGTCCAGTGGGCAAATTACTTGTTCATTCTTAGTCCTGGGCACAACTCCAACAACTATGTTTTTCATGTTACAAGGCACACATCTTTGACAAATATAATATTCATGTTACAGGGCACAAAGCTCACAGCTCCAGCGCTAGAAAATAAATGACTATACTAGTGGTTCTTTACACATATTCCATTTATCAGAGTGACCATATTGTGTTTTTGGATCAAGTCTGCAAACAAGGGATGTGGAGCTGAAAGTTACTCATATATACCTGCACAGAATCATAGTGTCAAAGGACATTTTTAAGCATTAAATGACCAAGTTACAAAGTACTACAACATTTTTTACTTGAAATTACAACAACGTAAGAACAACATAAATTGACAAAAGTTAAAACCTGGAACAAAAGAATTTGATTTTAGTCAAGAAAATGTACAATTTGTTCACATGGATTTGAAATTCATACTGCAGCCAACCTACAGCGGGTGAATTTTTTCAGCTTCAACTTTGGAGTTTTTTTTCTTATGTCCATTTTATTATAGAGTCAATAGTTTAAACACAGATTTGACTGGCTTTGTACTGTATGTGTTCTGAATTAAAATAAGCATCACATATTTTTAAAATTAATGTTTAACAACTAACAGTACATCAGTAAATTATTACACACAGTATAACTATTAGAAGTAATTCTTCTGCATAGTGGCATTAAACAAAAAAAAACATTAAAAGAATTCCAATTAGTAAAAAGTTTTCTATATAAGAAAACCAGCAAATTGTGTCAAATCTTAATGTTGATGCAAGATGTAAAGCATGTTTTTCCTAATGCCGGGCCCTAAATCTGCTGCAGATTCGATTTTAATTATTTGGTAAAACCATATCACCCTAGTACTTTGATATGAAAAAATATTTTCCTGTTTATTTTTGGCTGAGGAATGCGAAATTCCAGTGCAGACCTTTGGCCCCTTTTCATTAAGAAAAGTTCCCATACCCTGCCTCATACTCTTCATGCACTTTCTTGACAGAATAAAACCCTTCCTTTCACCCAGCCTTTCCTGGAACCTCCCACCACAGCCTCTAACCCTCACTAAACCTTTTTTTCCCCTTGGAAGAAGTTTAAGGAGGAATGTCTTTCAACACATTCAACCACGTGCCCCCAAATCTGTGCCGCAAACACGTTCCCACTGATTCTCTCAAAGAATTAATTGCTCCAAATAATCTCACCATCTGGTCGTGGAGGTCCATACATACGACATAGCGATGGTTAGGGTCTATTCAGATGTCTGCAGTGCTGCGGTGGTAAAGAGAGGGAGGGAAGCAGAGAGAGGGAAAGTGGTGAGGCTTACAAGGAGGCTGAAAAGAAGAGGTAATGACAAAGACCACCATCTGCTCCTTGTCTTTCTTGTCAGCGACCCTGGAAGCCAGCAGAGACCCTGCATTGCTATGATCCAACTACAGACCTCGAACTGGAATGTTATTCAGAGAGAAGATGTGAAGATGAAGGAACCGAGCAAGAAAGAAAGAAAGAAAGAATGGCGCAGACCTCATTTCGCAATTTTTTTTCTCCCCCAGTGTGTCTTTCCTCCTCTTTTACATAGCAATATACAGTCATCCAAATTTCACACAAACTTTTCAATGTTACAAAAAAAAGGAAAAAAATGCAAATCAGGTCAGCTTTTCATAAATAAATTCACAGGCAACGTGACCCTCACAGCATGTTGTAGAGTCAAGTGAGAAACAGTAATGAGAAAAACTCCATATGCCAACCAAATGTAATCATGTAGGTTTTTATTAAACAATAATTATAATTTGTTTTAGCCATGAGATGTATACATATTTTCTTATACTTATTTAAACAAATTATCTAATGAAATATGTTCTTAATAAAAAAAAGTTTAATTATATTTTATACAGAATATTTTATCTAGGTGGTTTGTGAATGACTGTGATTTTGACTGACACCATTTAGTAAGGATTAACAGTTTGTGAGCATCACATCAAATCTATAGATTACACAGGCACTGAAGAACGCCGTGATCTAAGCTCTTCATCCATCACATTTACTTTCATGACTGTGAAAGCAACTAAGTACTGTGACTCAAACTACTGAGGGCAGTATCTTACTTGGCTGAAACTGTTCAATTCAATTCAGTTCAATTCAATTCAAAAATACTTTATTTATCCCAAAGGGAAATTAAATGTTGTTGTAGCTCATAATCCTGGTTTCATTAAAGAGTTGTTATAGATGGTGATTACTGTAGGCAGGAAGGATCTCTCGTAGCGGTCTGTCCTGGTGTGTCCTCAGTCCTGGCGTCTTCAAAGAGCTCCACCAGGTGAGCCTCGCTGACCTCCTGCAGAGCCATGATGGCTGAGCTCTGGAAACACAGGTCGGTCTTAAAGTCATGGGTGATCTTCCAGACCAGGCGCTGGGAGGGCAACTTCCAGATGAGCAGCTCGATGGACTTCTGGTAGTAGTGGATCTCCCTGAGAGCCACGGTACCGAGCCTGTAGTGGTGAGGCTTCTTCACTTCACCAGTGGCCAGCGTGTTCCTGGGGGCAGCTTTGGTGGTGAGCTGCTTCCTGGGAGCTTTACCTCCAGTGGATTTACGGGCAGTCTGCTTGGTTCTGGCCATGACTGGACTTCAGGGTTCTCCACATTTAACACTGAAGAGTAAAGATGTTAATCAACTGCTCCCGATTGTGGAAAAAAAAGCCACCTTGTTGTTATGGTTACGCATCATAACAAAAAGTCCAAAAGCAAAAAGGTTTCAGTAAAAATCCTTCCAGCTGCACAGCATTCAATACCAGAGGAAATATTCATCTAAAAAAGTGATTTACATAAATAAAAAAAAGAGGAATGAAGTTTTCAAAAGCAATGTCTCAGAATAAATGTAACAGAGCTACTCCAACATGCAGCCACCTTTAGTGGCGCAATTCTAGAAGCTATAAGTTGGAGAGTAGCTGGTGATTCAAGAATACGAGAAAATAGGCAAATGTTCTGAGTGTGACCAAGTGATGGGTGAATGCTTAGTATTTTACTGAGTCTTATCATTTGCCATCATCTCAGTTGAACCCATGAAGGAGTCACATCTGAGCTAACCCAAAGTGGGCCATGGCAGATACGTTGAGGGCAACAAAATAATGTGTATGGTACAGGATGCAACTTTGCAAGTCATTCACACAAAAAAGGCTTTGATTTTCAAAAATAGTCTGCTGAAAACATGGCCAAATGACTCCATGGTAGTCTCCAACAGCCGCAGCCCAGCAAGATACTACCCTAAAGAAAGGAACTACAGTAAGTGTTGCATGATTGAAGCACAGCTGTACGCCACTTTCTTGATATTCACTTATTTTATGAGTCGCATGCCAGAATTATATGGCACTATTGCTAGTGAGCATTCTTACAAGTTTTCAATTAAAACAACCAGAGTGTAGACGCTGCGAATAAATCAGCAAATTTCTCAAAGCCACCAGTAAAAATGTTAACAAGCTAAGTTGCTTGTCACCGTCCATGTTCATGTTCTTGTAAAGAGTTGTCAGTGAGCTCTTTCCCAGTTATCAAACCCTTCACCTGGTTTCGAGAAATTCAGTTTGTTAGTTGTTCCTAACAAAACAAATGACTGCTTGATTTATTCCTCATCAAAGGCAAGAACAGGGGAATAAAGCAAAACTGGGTTTTATGACCTCTGTGTCAGTGCAGCTCTAATTAGGAGTTGCATGAAAAAAATAGTGAAAATGGTGATTTTAACACACAAGACCAAACCAAAAAGAAAGAGAAAGACTGCATAATAGTTTGTGTCAAATGTTTATTCATGAAAACTTTGACAATTTCAGAGACTCTCACCCCACCTGATTTAAATGAACAAACAAAGCAATGAAATTCTTTGAATTTTAACTGAAAGGGTAAATTTGGCTACAATCAAATCAACTGCTAGTGAGAAACAACCATTCATGTTCCTACTAATGCAATAAAAGTCCCTTCCCTCATTGTGCACCCTGGACAGGCTGCAAGTCCTAATACGACATGTAGATCAAAAATGGTTTTATACTTGTGAAAAATTGGGAAATACCCAATGTAGTTGGGTCACTACATCTGTTTGATGTAGTGGACTAACTCAAACATCTTCTAGTAGCTCCAGCGAACACTTTTTTGATGATTGTTACAATTCATAACTGTTGGATTAGACAATTACTCTGCATAGTTACTCTCAACACGTTCCATTTTGTAACACGTGTTTCATACAGAACATCAATGTTACAGATTGTTCCAACACAGCAGCTTCTGCTTCACCTGCACCGAGAGTATGTGCCTGGCATTTACACACCAAAACAGACAGGTTTCTCTTTTGCTGCAGGACAAAGAGGGATCGTTATTTAGATGTCAGAGAAGATAAACAAAATGTATTAATAAAAAATAATACACATGACTATAGCTATGTATTTCCCTTCATTCACGCATATTTTACACACTGCAACTAAGCCGTTATGTGGCACATGAAGGACAGGTAATTGTTGTCAGTGCAGAAGCATTTACTGCCAAATAAGCAAATGTTTATTAATTATAAATATTAAAGATAAATATATTAAGGTTACACTGATGATGAACACCAGCTCCTCTGTGATCCTGAATGGAAAAGCCAGCAAAGAAAATAAATGGATGAATGGATATTACATTATAATATATAGAAATGTTGACAATCAAATAAAGCACAGCTTGATACTGTGCAGGGTAGCATAGAGATGATGCCTATAATGATATGTGCAGTGCATTCAGGATTGAATGCATGTGGAAGTACACTCGGGTGAAAATAGTAAGTTTTCTACTCTTTTGAAGCAAAACATCAACTGTTGTGTACAAAATTGTTCTAAATTATATATACATACAAAAAAATAATATACATACATAAAAAATAATCACTTTAAATGCAATGAAAATCAGTATAATGGGTGCAAAGTTTAAATGCAATTTGGCAGAAGTACAATTATCCAGCCCCCATCTAATGCAGGTAAGTTACTGATTGCCAGCATGTGGTGAGTAGGACCCAAGAATGCAAACTGAAACACAGAGGAACGAAGTTTATTAACCAAAAATAAAACAGCTGACAAGGCAGCAAACAAAATACAAAGATGACTAACATGAGGAGCACGTGGAGAACAGGAAGGTAAAAAACAGTATGACAGTCTGATAACAAGGTGAGAACAAAGGCAGTCCCTCCAGGATTTCGCGGGCATTTTTTGTGATTGTTGCGGGCTAAAATGCCTGATTTCACATTTTCCTAAAAGTTGCAATAAAAAAGTTGCAATTTTTTTTTTACTAAAATCAATAAAAAACCATAACTTTTAATATATAAACCAAAAATACTTACCAGTTTTGTAAGATAATTACCAACAAACATTGACATTATCAAAAGGTGCTTTATTTGAGAACTTTGATAGCTTATAAACTGACATTCATGACCATTTCTGGATTGTCCCTCGTCTGCAGCTCTCCTCACATGTTTTGCAGACACAAAGTGTTTGTCGATGCGTTTATGTTTGATAATTACACTGCAGGAAAAGCAAAACAGCTTCCCCCACTCTCCTCCAGCTGGGTAGGAAACTGGTTTGCGACAGCAGTGAAGTTAGTTTGAAGTTGGATGTTGGATATTCGCGCTCCGAGGAGTTAGCAGCATCTAGCTCACGGCTGGCCGACATTTGCGTTCCTGTTTCGGGTCAGCCGTGAGCTAGACGCTGCTAACTCTGTGGAGCGCGAATATCCAACATCCAACTTAAAACTAACTTCACTGCGGTGTTTTGCTGAAATCTTTGCGGGTAAATGTGAAGCATTAGCGCACATTTTGGCTTCGGTCGCTGCTCCTGCACGCTCCCAGCATTCTGATGTTAACAGGATGTGACGTCACATCTCTTCTTCGTGAGTTAGTTGGGGTTATTTTGGTTAAAATTGTGGGAAAGTTGCAGTGTTTTGGGCAAAGTTGCACAAAGTTGCTTGATTTTGCGTTAATAGTTGCGATTGCAACATCGCGAAATCCTGGAGGGTCTGCAAAGGAGTAAAAGTACTGTGAGAGATGAAGAACAAGTGGATGCAGCTGGACTGATTGACTAATGAGGGACAGTTGAGTAATGAGGAAAATAACTGATTGACTGAGATGAGGAACACAAGGATGAATGACACACAGGAGAAACAGGAAATCAACAAGAAAGCATCCAAAAGAAATCAAAAGGAACAGCATGATGAAACAAACTGAATCTACAACAACGAAAGAACAAAACAACAGATCATGACAGGAACCTCACTTCAAAAGAACCGAACTATCACGTTTTGAAGAGGCACTGTACTTGAAGATATTTGATTACAAACTTTCTAACATTTGACAGAACTATCTAAAATCAAATTTTACTTTCTCTCTATTTTGTTATTCCCTTCATGTCAATATGATTCAAAGTTTTTATGAAATGTTGCACTTTTACTTTATAAAATATCTTTACAGAACAAAAAAATAAATGCAACCCTTTTGTTTTTGCTCCCATTTTTCATGAGCTGAACTCAAAGATCTGAGACTTTTCCAATGTACACAACAGGCCTTTTTCTCTCAAATATTGTTCACAAATTTATGTAAATCTTTGTTAGTGAGCACTTCTCTTTTGCCGATATAATCCATCCACCTCACAGGTGTTGCATATCAAGATGCTGATTAGACAGCATTATTATTGCACAGGTAATAGGCTGGCCACAATAAAAGCCACTCTAAATTGTGCAGTTTTATCACACAGCACAATGCCACAAAGGGAGCATGCAGTTGGCATGCTGACTGCAGGAATGTCCACCAGAGCTGTTGTCCGTGAATTAAATGTGTATTTCTCTACCATAAGCCATTTCTAAAAATGTTCCAGAGAATGGCTGTAGATTCAACTAACCTCACAACCTCAGACCACGTGTAATCAAATCAGCCCAGGACCTCCTCATCCAACATCTTTACCTTCAAGTTTGTCTGAGAAAAGTGAGACATTCTGTATACCAAAGGATTTTCACCACAGTGTGACATACTGTATGCTTTATTGTAAGTTATTTTAAAGTTGTTTCAAGCTTGTCAGTTTTCTTTTTACTTTTATTTACCCCCCCCCCCCCCCCCCAAGAAATTTAAAATTTGACTCCAGTGTCCTCCCTCAAGTTCATATATAGCATGTCATGGGACTAAATAGTCCCTAGGTGTGAGTGTGAGTAGTTATGGATTTCTATTTGACCCTGTGATGGACTGGTGTCCCTGCCTTGGTGTACCCCACCTCTCACCCGTTAACAGCTGGAGATAGGCACCAGGTCCCTGCGCATTGAACAGGATCAAGTAGGTGTCGTAAATTGCTGGTCGGATTATAAATTTGGTTTGATTTTATTTGAAATTGATTCTTAAAAGCCCAATGACATTTTTCTATTTTTAGCTAATGTGTCACAAAACATAAATGTTACTCATTTAAATAAATGAACTTTCAATCTAAGAAAAAAATATTTGCTTTTTTCATGGGTAATTTTAAAAATAAAACAGACTCCATTAAGACCAGACCAGGTCAGAAAACAGCCTGGTTGACGATCTCTGTAGAAGCTGTCCCTGTCATTAACACACACACACACACACATTTTTTTTTCTTTTTCTAAGGAGAACTCCTGTTATTACCCCTTCCTCGTGTTTTTGTTAAAGTTCATTTGCCATTTAGAACCAAAGCAAAGACTTAGTCACATTAGGAAACTAAGTCAAGACAATGTTTATTTAAGATAAAGTAAAGCCACAGCCTTGACAGCTCCTTAAAATTAGGAAAGTAAAAGTATCAGTCTTCTCGTTGTTAGAACGTTAATCTCAGTTCAAATATCAACCAGGAACCCAGGACTTCTTATCTTGCAAGAGTCTGTAACCATCTGCAAACACAACACATCAGAACCAAGACTCGTCTCCCACTGACTGAGGTTAGGCGTAGGGGAAGGATAAGGGACCTTAATGGATCATTCCAGTTGACCCCTGGTTCTTCAAGTACTGTTTCTGGTACCACAGGAAGGGCTGCCTGCAAGACCTGCTTACAACAACGAACCCAGTCATCCAGCTCTTAAAGAGTGTAAAGAACTGAAAATGAAATGTAAATGAAAGCAAATGAAATGTGTTTTTCTTGGCTATGAAACCTAATCTGATGGCCGTTTGCTGAACAACAATTTTCTTTTTCCTCTGTGAAACATACTTTTTAATTTGGCTCCTCAACCAAATTACCTTTGTATATATTGAAATGTGGCACTACAAATTCTTCCTTGTCATTTATTTGTTCAGGCACCTCTAGAGTTTAAAAAAAACTTTGATCTTGTGATTAAGATAACTCCCTGGCTGATATTAATTTAAAGATTAACTACCCTAACATCGAAAAGATTTTATTGTTTTAACACTCACCATTGTCCTAATTAATTATTGCAATCTCTACTCGAGTTCTGATGAAACTGAATCATTAAATTCCCCTTTTTAACATAATTGAAACCAGTTTTATGATTCAAATTGTTTAAAATTTGAAAGATCGAAAGTTGTTCTTGTAAAACTAATAAAAGGATTGTTACAGTGCTCCACAATAGGAGCTTAGTTAAAAAAACATTAAGCTCCTCCATTTCACTACACATGATGATTTTGGTGCTTTTCCTGATTTGTTATTGACATGTGATGTGGAACATGTACGTGTAGTTTGAAATAATGAAATGTTAGGAGAGTTTGACATACTTTAGGGTTGTGCAGCTTTTTACCACAGTCTTGTGTTTTATATTCCACCACACTGGACTCTTTGGCAGAACAGTCACACACAATTACTCAGGAACCGGAAAAGATTTTTAAAATTGGACTTGTCATGGAAAACTGCCTGCTTGGTTTAGAGACCAAGCAGTTTTATTGGGACGGAGAGAAGCAATGGAGCCTATCTGAATTAATAGATGCGGCCTATGAAAGGCTTATTTTCTGAGGCAGAGCTCAAAGTATGCAGCATCAGTTGCCGAAGTTGTGTTTGCAGTGCAGGGAGAGGAGCCAGCACAGATGGTTAGGAACCAAAGGCACTGAACTTTTTCTCATGCCTTTAAATGGGAGCGCTCTCTTTCTTAGCTAATATTTAGCTCCTTCAAATGCTAATGGAGTGGCTTCGCTCTCCAAGGTTAGCATAACAACTATGGGAAAGCCTTTAGATCCCAGACATTTGTTTCCCAGATGAAAGAGCCTGCACATCGAGAGAGAGAGAGAGAGAGAGAGAAAGAGAGAGAGAGAGAGAGAGAGAGAGAGAGAGAGTCAGGCCTCTCAGCTCAGTTTCCTCATCCACCCTCAGTCAGTTTCAGCTTACATGCACTATTTGTGCCAGTTCCTAATACTTCATTTCCCCCAACACTTATTTTCCTCTTTGATGATTTTGAGAAGAAACTCTTGTCATGCTTTTAATGTGATTTCTCTTTGTGTATGTGTGTGTGTATGAGCACACACATACAGTAGGATAATAAAAAAAATTGTTGGAAGAACAGATAAGCATATTTCTTGAATAGACAAATACTCTATTTTTGTAGAATTAATCCCCACCACATTGCTGATTATTTAGATATGAAGGGGAAGCTGTGTGCTCCACGTTGTTTCATTTTTGTAACTGGAGCTCCTGTTAATTATCACCTATCACTGAAAGGCAAAGACAAACAAAAATGGTTTTGCCTGTGTGTGTCTGTTAGTTAGCAAAACAACTCATGAACCACTGGATAAATTTTAATATTGTTTGCAGAAACTAATTATTGGATGTTCAGCTATAACTCATTAACCTTTGGAGACTGCCTAATGGTGGCCACAGAAAACACAAAAATGACTATAACTCAGACAGTCTTACAGATATTGTGCTAAAACTTGATGTGGTAGTAGCTGAGAGCCATTCCCAATACATACTCTGAGTGCTACGTGCTGCACAAGATCTTTGCTTGTGCTGGCATCAACCTTGTTGTTCTGTCAGCAAAATATTTCATGTACTTTGGAGTCAACCCATGGCTGCCAAACAAACTGACCTTAAAAAAACACAAAAATGGCTCTAACTCAGTCAGTTTTGCACATCTTGAGCTATAATTTAATGTGGTAGTGGTTGAGTCTTTACAACACATACTCTGACATCTTGCAACATCGCATGAGATGACACATTTTCAAGGTTAGACCAAAAACCTAGGACTTATTTTTCATTTGTCATTTTTCATCATAAGATGATCTTACCTTTAAATTTCATCATGAAAGGCAGCATGCAATATGTGATACTTAAAGAAATGCTTGGCCTTTAGGTTCTAAACCTTTCAAGAAACCTAAAAAATATCTTAAAGAGGGCTAATTTAGTAAGGCTTGATCAAATATTTGGCTTTTTTTAGTTAAAGAAAACGCAGTTTGTGATTTTTCTACATGCTGCTATAATTTTGTTCCTTTTTTTAGGTCAATTTGATCCATTGTTAAGTGGAACATTTATATCACCATGGAAACACCAACACAAAAGTGTCTGAAAGAAAAGCGAAATGCTTAAAAAAAAGCTCTGGGTTTGATTGGAGTTTCTAAACCTTATTGACGTGTGCTAGTTTTACGACTCAGAAAAACACCTCTCCTTTGTGTGAAGGGCTTTTGTACTCAGGGAAGAGAGATGAACTGAATAATTAAAAATATATCAAAGTACAGATAAAAAATAGAATGGCCCATAAAAAAGGTTCACAGTAAATAGCAGCATTTCTCCCATGAACACTTTCACAGGCAAACAACTCATATTCTACTTCAAAACTGTAATAAAGCACAATCTTTCCAGCATCTCCATAATGCATTATTCACTTCCAGTTGCCAAGAAGGGGCTCTAGAGAATGGTTAAGAACCCTCTACAATATTTATGTTGCATACTAAAGTGCTACCACACACACACACACACACACACACACACACACACACACACACACACACACACACACACACACACACACACACACACACACACACACACACACACAAACCTATCAAACCCAAGTGCTTCCTGCCAACAATCCACAACAAACACACACAAACTCTTAAAACCTCGCTGACACTGTTCAAATGTCTTTTCTGCATGTGCTGTAATAGAAGAACATGTTATATGTCTTTGAAATTATTCCCTTTTAAGTCAAACTATCTTTGGCCCACATACTTTACTCTATTTATGTCTGTTTCATGATCCAAGCCAGCCACCACTTCTTTCACCAGGGATTTTTACAGCTTTCTCAGCTGGAGTTTTGGTAAATGGGAGATATAAGTGCATTCCTCAGAGATGTTGAGTATACAGTATTTCTTAAAAATGAGGAATGGATGTTTGATTAAATAGCACTTAAGTAGTGCAGCAAACTTATTAAAGTAGTAGTAGGACATCACTTTGCAGATCATAAATGGCAAAAATGTACACTGTATGAAAACGTTGTCATTTACCGATTGTCATATAGTTATGAAGATGTCCCTAAATAAAATTAACAGTTAATGTCAAAGTTTTAGGCAAATATGTTATTCAATGGGAATAATTTAGAGTATGTGTTGTGAAAGACTCTCAGCTACTACCACATCAAGCTTTTGCTAAATATCTGTTAAACTGACTGAGTTGTAGCCATTTTGTGTCGGCTAATCAGTTAGCTGCGGTGGCCCTTTTGAATTGGGGTGACTTCAAAAGTGAATTTTACCATGAGAATTTTATTAAAATTATTCCAGTGTTTCATGAAATATTTTACTAACAGACAGACACAGTTGACTTTAAAAGTAAAATGCCAAGTGTAGTGATTGGAATATGTGCTAAGAATGACTCTCAGCTACTACCACAGCAATTGTTAACTCAACTTTTGTAAAACTGATACAAAAGTTAAAAAAATAAAAACAAAAAAAGTTATAGCTATTTTTGTGGTTTCTAAGTTTATGTAGTTGTGGCGGCCATATTGAATTGGGTTGGTTTAAAAAGGTAATGAGATGTAGATGTACATGAATCATTTCTTTCTGAAAGAATCACTAAATTTTGTCCAGTTGTTTATGAGATAACAGATGGAGTTAACCCAGCTAGTTATAAAAATAGATCCTACAAAATCAAAGTATGTACAGTGGTTGACTCTCAGCTACTACCACACTAAAGTTTAAATCAAGATCTGTGAAACTGAGTTTTAGTTAATTTCCTTTTTTGCTAAAGCCACTTAGCTCCAAAAGTTAATCAGTTGTACATCTACTGACTGTTTTCTGAGAGTTTCATTAAAACTTGTCCACACATATAGATGTGGGCAAAAACAATATTAACTTTTACCTTTGGTGCCAGGCGAGAATATTTAGACAACAAAATCAGGACTGTTTGGGCTGCATAAAGGGAGATTTACAGAGTTTTCTTTGCATTTTACCTACACTGAATGAACTGGGGAAAGAAAACAATAAGCTCAGGTGTTTGGAGCAGCAATAAAATGTGGCAGATTTACCATTAATAACAGTTGTTTTTTTTTTAAGTCTGCTATATAATGTGTGTGTCTGTTGCTGTTGAAAGGAGTCCATTTTATTACACCTGCGAACTCTGGTCAAGGTCTAATTTAGAGTCGTTCTGCTCTGCTAAGTCTGTCCTAAAACCCCATTTCAGTTCTCAGATCAGGATATTCTGCACATGATATGTTTACAATTAATATCCAAAACGATCTAAGGATGGGTTGCATTTTGTGCTCACATGTCGTAACCATTATTTGTCAATGAAATCACCAGCATGCTGATGGGGACAGATGCTTTCAGGTGTTTTAGCTGAAAATGTGTCCTTGTGCTGTAAAAATAATGATGCCTGTGTTGTTACAGGCAGAGCAAAACCAACTGTTTGATCCAAGAAGTCTAATTTGAGAAGCAAAACCAGTTGTTTTAAAGCTCAGATGTTTAAATAGTGCATCAAGATTTACTTTATTAGGAATGATGTTTATAGTTTAGGAGATCTTTAATTGACACTGATATTTTATGCTGCCAGGACTTTCACTGGAAAATATTGACAGTGACAGACACTAAGACTAAAAACAAAAAGACAGGAAAGTAGTAAGAGTTAGCTGCAACATATGAGAAATTATGAGAGCCACCACAAAGTAAGCTGTAGCAGTTAGCACCACCACCTTACAGCAAGGAGGTCCAGCCGAGGCATTTCTGGGTTGGGTTTGCATGTTCTCCCTGTTGTTTTCTTCAGGTACTTTGGTTTTCACTCACAGTCCAAAACCATGCTGTTTATGTCTAGAGTCTCTAAATTGACCATAGGTATGAGTGTGAGCGAGCATGCTGTTTGCCTCGTGTGTCTCTGTGGCCTTGTGACAACTGCAAACAACCTGGCCAGGGTGTACCGCGCCTCATGCTCATTCAGTTCAGCTCAGTTTATTTATAAAGTGCCAGTTCACAACAAAAGTTATCTCAGGGCATTGAACAAAAAAAGAAAAACAAGTCCAGTTCAACTTTAAACAGATCCAGCTATTAATCCAATTACAGTTAGTTTAGTCCAAATATAATACATTCACATAGAGTACATTATACAATGCTTATCAGTAAAAGTTATCTATCTAAGGTAACCAGCAGATTGCATATATATATATATATATATATATATATATATATATATATATATATAT
>NC_051445.1:25961918-25968912 GCF_001649575.2 Kryptolebias marmoratus
GACTAGTGAGTGTGAGAGCCACTGTCCAGGATGAAACATCCAAGATCCATAAATACATCAAGGACAAGGCCTCAACAGACAATGTACTCAGCGATCTGCCCTGGTTATCCCCCGTCTCTCGCACAGTGACTGCTGTAGATAGGTACCAACTCCCCATGATCTGGAAAAGAAAATGGAATGATGAATTAATGAAACAGAGGATTCAGATACATTGATGTACAAGAATGCTGCTGCTGTTCACTCTGTTAGCTGAGGATTGTTATATTCCTTCATTTTCACCGGTTCAATGGATCGGCAGAAAGTGGTATGCTCATAATTTGACTTTATAAGCTGAGCTTACCTGTGACCATAGTTTATACTTTATAGTCTTTTCAAAATAAACTACATACTGTGCTTTTCTTGACTAGAAAAGCACAGTTAGAAATCCATTTCATGTGTCACTACCAGGCACTGATGTAAGAAAAAAACTAAACTAAACAAAAAATCAGATAAACATTTGTGAAGGTTGTATTAATTCTTTGAGTTTGCCAATTATAATTATTGTCAAATATTCAAAAATCCCTGCCCATTCCTAATAAGGTTATAATATGAATTTTATTACCAGTGTGATCTGGGTTCTCTTTATTCATTTATATCACATGCTGAAATTCTGATAAAGAAAGATTGGGTCTCCAGAACAAGCAAAGTGTGGGAAATAACTGCAGGAATATGGGGAATAATTGAAAAGTTAAGAACACAGGTTATGGCTTCATATAGAGTAAAAATAAATTGTTGTAAGGTAGAATGAAGTGACTGTAAGTTCAGTCAGACACCTTTATTTGCAAATCACATATAAACTTTCAAAAATAAATATGTGGAAATTCTCTAACAAGTTTAACAATATATTGAATGGTGATAAATAATTCTTCAGTTTATAAACAACAAAGAATCAATCAAGCCTTTTTGCAGTGTCTACCTAGACAAGTGTAAATAAACTCTGACTTTTGTTGGTTCTGTAGAAGGATTTGAAGCCAGAATGCAGACTAACACAAGGAACTCAAAAATAACTAATTTATCAACAAAATAAACCCCAAAGCAAACAAAAGCCTTACAGAGGACGACAAGGAAACACCAGGAGTATAATCTCAATGTGGCATAAACAGCAGCAATGAACCAGCAGCAACTGAGTGACAAGATACTGAATATAAAAGGCTGATGGTGAGTGAAAGATTGACTACATCTGGGAGAAGATGAGGAACAGGTGAAGTTGGTGTGGCAGGCTGAGAGGAAAACTACTGAGCTGAGGACGTAGGATATAGTGGCATGGGGAACACAAAGAAACAAGACAATACAATAATCTAAAACACAGGGAACACAACTGAGCAGAACTAAACAAGAATCTCAAATACAGAAAAATACAAAAACAACTTCAAAACACCCAAATCCTGACAAACTGTTCAAAGACATGATACAAATCTGTTTTGCAGACAGATTTCTCACACTCAATGGTTATGCACTATATTCTGCTTCTCAAGCAAACAATTACTGTAATTAAAGACCCAGTATTCATTGAAGGAAAGCATATTACCTGCATCAGAGATTTAAAAGAATAGCATTTTATGCTGAGAATGGATGGGGTTGTAGCTGCTTTGGTCAATCCTTGTACATGACCTAACAGTATGTGCAAGCTCGTGTAATATTGTGAGATTTCACAAGAACTATTACCAGAACTTGTTGAGGATGACTCTCAGCTACTACCACATCCAATTTTAGCTCAGTATTTGTAAAATTGACTGAGGTATAACCATTTCTGTGTTGACAAAGTTGGATTAACTGTGTCAGCTAACTTAAATTAGGTTGATTACAAAAGGTGTATATCTGTATATATATATATATATATATATATATATATATATATATATATATATATATATATATATATATATATATAGATACAGACTTCATATCTAACTCTTGAAAAGTATATCTGTAGATATACTTTTCAAGAGTTTCATTAAAATCTGCACAGCGATTCATGAGATAATTTGCTAACAGACAGACAGACCAGTAGCTAATAAAAATATATTAGGCAAAAATATTGTTCAACTCTCAACTACGACTGCACCAGGTTTTAGCAGAAAACCTGTAAAATTGGCTGAGTTATGGTCATTTTTGTGTTTCCTAAGTTCTGTTGGCTGTGGTGGCCATCTTGAATTGGGCTGTCTCCAAAAGCTAATTAATTGTAAATGTACATCCAATGATTATTTTCTAAATTCCTGTAAAGAATGCTAGTCTTTTAATTTAAAGAAGCTGTCATTTAATTTTAAACATTTGATATAATCAGTCCCAACATGGAGAATTAAAAAAATGTATGAATAATGATGACATACGCTGTGTCGTCCCATTAGTCTTAGAAAAGATATATACGATGCAAAATCAGTTCTTGCAGTGTTGCTGTCGCTTTCAAGAAGCCCACAAACAATAATCTCAGTCTAACAGTGTGATCAACTCTCTCCACCCTCTCTACTACCTGATGAATAGAAGCTATGAGTCACTGAGTCCAGATTGAGAGGCCTGATATTTTGCAGTCACGGAGGCTATTGTGGCTATTTCAGCGTATTTCAGGTCAGGGCATTCAAGGAGCTGTCTGCTCACTGCTTGTAGACTGAATGAGTAAGCGAGCGTGGCTGAGTATAGCGTGTGTGTGTGTGTAAGACAGAGAGACAGGCATACAGACAGAGAGGGAGCACACATGGACAGAGAGCGAGAGATAGGACTCTTTGTGCTGATGTGTTCGGTGACCTTGCACTCTCAGTGATGGGCCTCTATCTCCACTCACACAATGGAACAGCAAAATAGGATTCTTAGATACATCAGCAGACAGGGGAGCTGGAGAGTGGGTTTTACTGACGCAGTGGGCCCAACAGCAAGGCACAGAGCCTGGAGAGTGTGTGCCGCTTCTTGTGTGTGTTTGTATGTATGTGTGTAGTGCAATAGTGGAAACAGCAGAAACAGAAATGCCATCTATCACAAAGGCTGAAAGGCCTTGGCAGGGCCTCGGGGTGCTTATTATTTTGCCCACAGTGTGCAGTGGAACTGGAAAACACAGCATGATAAGACAGCAATTGGATGCAGTGTTGTTGTGTTCCAGCTACATTGCAAATTACATTAAATACGTAGCATTATAAAACACAAGAGTTTGTTATGAGACTATTCATTATGATAGGTTGATTGTTTTTACATGATTAAACCAAGAATATTTTGTGTACCATAGTTCAGTGCACAGACAGCAGAACATTGTAGTATTTCTACAGACATAGATGTCTAAAGTTGAATGCATAATTATATTGTTTATATAACCTTTTGTCTAGGTACTTTAGTGTAGAATATACAAATAAAACCAAGTATCGCCTGATCCTCAAAGAAGACGGTCAGTCCAAGAGCATAACCTAATTTTTGATTTTCACAAGTTATTAGTGAAAAGAATCTGCAGGTCTTAAACAGTGTACCTATCAGAATTAGAAATAGAGTAATTATTTTATGATACTGACTGTTGTTTGTTTTTCTTTACTCAGAAGCTAACTAGATACACTTCTGTCACCGAGGCTTTATATCCCTCTTAGTCACAAATGTGACAAGTTGCCTTAGTGACTATAGCTTATATCATTTTAAGCTGACAATTTTTGAAAATCATGTCTTAAAAAGCTTCATCTTGCAGTGGTGGGCCTTCAGGGCCAGCAAGGCCTTCTCTGCTGGCCTAACATAACCAAGAATCATGATCATAATTATGATAAAGGTTAATTTAATTTTTAATTTACTTTCCCTAGATATCTAAAAGTATTCATATTCTCTTCATGTCATTATGCTCCTTCCAGTGCTGTTGTTTTTAGGTTAGAGTTTTTATCCAATCAGAATTCAGCTGTTTTATGTTGCCAGGCTGTATGAAATCTGCCCGGGCCTTCAGAACCATCAGTGCTGGCATCTATGCACTGTAAGTGAACGGGCAAATATAGTTGATAGACAGTTGCGACAGCCAATCAGATCACGAGTTGTGTCAGTAAGGCCCTCTAGCTAGCCTCACGTTGAACGTGACATTTACGCGTCCTGTGATTGGATATGTATACTTACTAGTTTGAGCCACGGCAGTGCTATGCAGGTCAGCAGAGTCACACCCGGGACTGTTAACAGTTAAAAACTTTTTTAACCCACAATGGCCGAAGGAAAGGTTGCTGATATACTGGCAAGGCTGTTTTCAAGACAAACTTTCCAAGCGAAGCTAGATCCCCGTTAGAGGAGGACGGCCGACCCCGAGCTAGCTAACCTGTTCCAGAATGGGTTTTGTGTTGAAATAAGTGTTTTGGGGGACATAGCCATTTTGGTGAGTGCAAAGATTTTATTTATTTTATTCTATTTTATTTAGTTTTGACAGTAGCATACCAGATATGTTTTAATTGCTGATGCGGGTTTGTTAATTTTAAAAATGTGCCGAATAATAGCCCATTTTGTACACAACTGAGGTGATGGAATGCCAAGTAGTGCTTAAGTGTGTTTCTAACTACTCTCCAATCTTGGTATTATAAATGCTGGCATAATTAAAGGTATTTATTAACTAAGTTGGACATCACTGAAGGCCTAAGTGTGAAATGCACCGCCCGCCACTGCATTCTTGGATGTGCAAATGAAATTTTTACTCACCTCCAACCACATCATACCTGCCTCAGCTCATTTTGTACCCACCTTGGAAGTAATTTATTATTCTGGGTTGCACTTTTGAATTGAAGGTAGGCTGATTTAGATCCATTTTTCAATAATCATTACTGATCATTGATGTGGTTTTTAGACCTGGACATTTGCCTCTGATGTTTTCTGTCAGAGGACAGATTTCATTCAGGTGTCAAAATACAGCTTTAGTGCTCTTGAGGCAGGCTTAAGATGTCTGCAACGACTGACTATTTAGAGAGAAAATTTGTTCCACAAATGTTTTGAACATGTTCAAAACTCAAGCTACACAACCGAGAAAGTAAAAACTCCTGCGAGCATTTTGAGACATTGGGGAGTGACAGATTGGCCAACTGGTTGCCAACGGTCACAACCTAGTGACACACGTGAATCCTGGTTACCTCCTTGTCCCTGCCTCTTTGACCTAGTCCTGTGTTTTGCATGTTCACACCTAGTCCTTGTCAGGATTTGGGTATTTTGAGTTATTTTTTGATCTTCTGTATTTGATTTTCACGTGTTTTGTTTTCTTCTGATCCCTGTGTTTAGTTTATTCCCTGCTTTTAATATTATATGTTTATATTATATTATTGTGTAAAATTGCTCCCTATGCCCTCTGTGTGTCTTGTGCCACTTTTTACTTTCCCTCAGATCATCTCCTCAGTGTTTTCCCAGTCAGCCTGCCACGCCCACTTCACCTGTTGAACATTACCTGTCACCCCAGCTGTAGTCAATCTGCCACTCACCCTCAGCCATTAAATTCTGTTACTGACATCCCATATTTGCTGGTTCATTGTTGGTCTTTACAACAGTAAGTTTTGTTCTTTGTTTTTCATTGCAATCCTCAGTGTCAAGTACTTAGTTCTTGTGGTTCTTGCTGACACATCAGCCTTTTGTTTTCACTTTGTTTAAATAAACAGTTGTTTTTTTTTTTGAGAAGATGAGTCTGTACTCTGGATTAATTTCCTTTAAACCTGTCAGAATGAACCAGCCATGCAAGGACCCAGCAGACTCTTCTGCCCTCGGGCTGGCCATGTCTGACCCATACTGACTACCTGGAACTTCGGCAGAAGGCTAATGAGTATCAAGCAACATGTTCCAGATTGTTAAGTGCTATTCATGGATCATTAGACATAAGATGGAGACTATTTCTCTATACATGACTGGAAAGGACATTGTCTGCCAAAAGACTTCTCTTATCAATACACACTTACTGCAATAGTCTGGTTACCTGGATTCACGAACTTCAGACCTCCGAGCCTGCAGCACCTCCTACGTCTCCAGCAGCAGCAGTGCACTTCAGATCTCCAACTGCTGCAGAACCCTCCGTATTCCTACTGGCTGCAGTGCTCTTCTTGTGTCCAGATGCTACAGTGCTCCCTGTATTTCCATCAGTCGTAGCGCCCTCTGAGCCTCCATTGGCCACAGTGCCTTCTGTGCCTCCATCAGCCGCAGCATCCTCCATCATTGGCATCTTCCCCCGTGTCTCTGATGCCTGCAGTGGCTTCTGGATCTCTGGTGGCTCCAGCGTCCCCTATGTCTCCTGTGGCTGCTGACCCATCTGCCAAGCATTCAGGCTTGAACCCATCCAGTCCCCACAGATGTCGTTGTGGGAAGTATAGTCCTGCATCCATGGTGATCTCAGCTCCAGCCACAGCCTCAGTCTCTCAAGGTCTCCAGCTGCCATCTGTCGTTCATGGTCTCCATCCATTTCTACTCTTTGGGCCTCATCTCCCAGAGTCGTTAGAGACACCACTCTTTGAGCCCTCAGAGTCAGCACAGCTCCCTGTGTCTACACATACTTCATCTATTCTCTGTGGTCCCCCAGCCTCCAGTTCCTTTTCCATGGGACCCAGTTCCTTATCCACAGGCCCCAGTGCCAGCTCAAGAGCCTGTCACCCATGGGCTCAAGTCACCTTCTGTGTCTCGTGCTTTTCCTCCAGGTTTGGTCTCAGCACCTCTAGGGTCTCTATTGTTTTTTGTGGCTCCAGGATTCTCATTTCCCTTGCCTCTCATGTTTCCAGAGATTCCCACTTCCCCAGTATTTCTGGGCCCCCGCCTTCAGTTCCTGTGTCTGGGTTTCCAGTGTTCCAGTCTCCAGGGTCCCATGCTCCTGAGTCACCAAGAGTGTCCAGGAGGATGTGTCTCACTTTTCAGCTTCTGAAAGGGTACACGAGAATGTCTCTACTTCCTCTGCTCCGGAGAGGGTCCAAGAGGACTGTTTCTGGGCTGTCCCCATGAACTCTTGCCTCACTGTAGATGGTTTCTGGGTAATCTGCCCGAACTGTGGCTCGTGGTG
>NC_051445.1:25969043-25971239 GCF_001649575.2 Kryptolebias marmoratus
GGGGGGGGGGTGTCAGTATGTTGGTATTTTGAGTTATTTTTGATTTTATGTATTTGACCGTCATGTTTTGTGTTTCCTTGTGTTTAGTTTATTACTTGAGTTTGATATGTGTTCTTATGTAGTTTTCACTTTCTCTCAGATCATTTCCCTAGTGTTTTTCCAGTCAGCCTGCCATGCCCACTTCACCTGTTGCCCATTACCTGTCACTCCAGCTGTAGTCAATCGTCAGCGGACTGTTCTGCCCCCTCTCTGCCCTTGGGCTGTCCATGTCTGTCCCATATTGACTACCTGGAACTTCAGCAGAAGGCTAATGAGTATCAAGCAACATGTTCCAGATTGTTTAGCACTATTCATGGATCATCTAACATAAGATGGAGACTATTTCTCTATACACGACTGGAAAGGTCATTGTCTGCCAAAAGAGTTCTCTTATCAATACCCACTTACCACAGTAGCCTGGTTACCATTCATTTTATGACAGAAAGCAGTTTGACTGTTCGTATGTCTGATTGCCCTGATTAGCCAATGATGTTCATATTCTAGATTCTTCTTTGCATAGCTAATGGTGCAGAAATGGGTGAATGTTATGTAATGTTAGTCCAAAATGAGTGCTGGCTGTAAGTTCATGAAATTCATTTAAGTTGTTTTAGCACTTGTTGTAAAGAAATTGTTGTATAAGTTAGTATTTTTTCATATTTGTTCTTGAATGAAACTATAATGGAAAACTCTGATATTACAAAGTCATGAATAATTTGTCGTCATTGAGTGCCCCCTAGTGACCTCATGAAACATTTTCTTTTGATTTGTTTGAAAGTGATATTTGTATTCTGTATTTGAATTGAGCATATTTGTTTTCTTTGTTTGTAGACCACATTCATACACATTCAGTGAAGAAATAAAGATTTAAAGGGACTATGAGTAAAACACTCATAGTCCCTTTAAATCTTTATTTCTGGGTGCTCGTGGTGTCTATAATGAACTCCTTTAAAGAATCTTCACAACAACTTAATGGTCAGAATATAGTTGCCACACAAAGAGATGTCTTGGACCTTTCCTAGATCAGTAATGGAGTATCATGGGTAGATTACAAGACCAAAGCAGCAGAGACATCATCCATCATACTTGGAAGATTTCTATGTTGGGTCTGCAGTTCAGCAAAGGAGAGCACCTCATAGCAGAATTTATGAAGCTGTTGGTTGTCAGGAATGTGTTGAAGAGGGACATTTCACCACTTCAAGGCACAGACCCCAGAGTTACGAGGGACCTTTCAAGATGACATCCCCTCTCTCACCCCAGTACTTCACTTTAAAGGTAACACAATGCCAGCAGCTCAAAGGATGATCAAGAGATGAACAGTTCTTGCAGCTATAAAAGAGATAAGACAAGTGAACTGGCAGCTGCAAGACAACATGTTACAACTTACAGAAGAAATTAGTAAACTCAAACAACCTTCTTCTGCTCAAGTGCAGCAGAAATCTCCACATCCAACCACTGCTCCATCTAGTGCTGCAGATATCCCAGCCTCCCTTAAGACATCTGAGTCTGAGTCAGAAGTTATATTTCAAGTCAAAGGGTATTAGAGAGAAGAAGATATTTAGACTTCACAAGAGAGAGAACAATTTCCATCACATTCAGACCCCCTCCAGTTTCAAAACAAATGGGTTTATCAACTTTGAATCTACCATTAAAGCAAGTATGTTACTGAAAGAGAGGAAGGAACATTTCCAGATCATTAAATCAATGCCCAACCATACCAAAGTGATTTTGCTTCCAGACCACAGCAACATAAGAAGATGTACAGAGAGCCAAAGCCCACCATTCCCCTCTTTGTTTTAAATGATTCCTGAGAATTCTCCAGACTGAAGATAGCCCTAGACAATCTTCTGCCTAGCAATGAAACAGAACATTTCAAGTATCAGATATACCGTATTTTCCGGTCTTTAAGGCGCACTTAAAAGCACATACAAGTTCCCACTCTGTACAATTTTTCAGACTGGTTGGAATTTGTGTCAGGTTTGTGGACAACGGAAAGGAACCCTGAGCGCAGACTCATTCCAAAAGAAACTAATTTTATTAAATAAGACAAATAAACAAGCTGACGAGGCAGCAACTTAAAAGAACAAAAATCCAAACGACGGTGGGCAGAACAACAAGGAAACAAGGTAACGGAGCATGGCAGCTAACGGGAAACAAAAA
>NC_051445.1:25972107-25992642 GCF_001649575.2 Kryptolebias marmoratus
AGGGAGCTCAGAGGGCTCGGCAGAGGGCACAGGGAGCTCAGAGGGCTCGGCAGAGGGCACAGGGAGCTCAGAGGGCTCGGCAGAGGGCACAGGGAACTCAGAGGGCTCGACAGAGGCTGAGAGCGCTGCAGGTGACTTTGGAGTGGCTGGAAGCGCTGCAGGCGGTTCAGGAGGCGAGACTGAAAAGTGACCGGGTGATCTGGAGGTGAAGGTGGCTCTGAAGAGACTGAGGATGCTACAGGCGGGTCAGGAGATGGGGATGAAGGCACTGCAGGTGGAACTGTGATAGCTGACTGGCGATAAGTGGGTGAATTAATTAACTGTCCTTTTAACTTTGAAACTGTTGTGAAGATGTTAGAGTAGTGGGCCAGACTGAGGAGACCAGGACGAGACAAGAGGATCTTTTCAATGATATTGCACGTGAATAGATTGTGTTTGGGGTCTGTGCTGGTGGCAGTTGAGGTGAGCAGTCTATTTATTTGTGAAGAAATGTCCAAAAGTTCGGTGGGTGGAAGTCCAGAGGCAGTAATATTGGTGGCAAAGTGGCTCATATCGGGGGAAACCAAAAGGCAGGCTGAAGAGGCTGTGGGTGTGTGGTGTGAACAAACCTCTCGGAGGTAGGAGGAGAGGAGATGGTCCGTTTCCCCGGGGAAGCCGTAGTGGCGGCTGTCCGTTCCAACGAGGAAGCCGTGGTGGCGGCGGTCCGACCCACCGGGGAAGCCGTGGTGGCGGCGGTCCGTCCCACCGGAGAAGACGTGGTGTTGATTGCCGCAACCGGTGCTTTTCTCCGGCGACGGCGGCCACGGGTCCGGGGAGGAATGTCCGCAGGAGACCAAGGATCATCAGGCAGGCGAGCGGGTGCTCCTCATCCCGTAACTCAGCCAAAATCCTGTTCTTCTCCTCTGTCGTGAGGATTACGCCGACGAAGGAGTCTGCAGGGTTCGGGAGTGGCTGGTTCATTCTGTCAGGTTTGTGGACAACGGAAAGGAACCCTGAGCGCAGACTCATTCCAAAAGAAACTAATTTTATTAAATAAGACAAATAAACAGGCTGACGAGGCAGCAACTTAAAAGAACAAAAATCCAAACGACGGTGGGCAGAACAACAAGGAAACAAGGTAACGGAGCATGGCAGCTAACGGGAAACAAAAAACAATGAACCAGTGACTAGTGGGAGAAATGACCGGGTATTTGAGTGCTGAGGGTAACGAGGGAAGTGGAAACAGGTGAGTGGAGATGATTACGGACAGGTGGAGATGGGCGTGGCAAGAAGGGCAAAAGAGTGACGGAGGAGGAGTGAATACTGAGCAGGAACACAAACAGAAAAACCCCAAACTGAAAACACTAATAAACACCCACAGAGAAACCATAAAGAAAATAAAACAGAAACAAAAAGATCCAAATCCTCACAATTTGAATTTCAGGTACAAGAAAGTGAAGTGGACATTACTGGACTGAGAGAAAGATAACCACAACAGAATAATGCTACCAGTATAAAAGAACAAACTCAAAGACTTTTACTGTCTTGCTTAGCACAGGTCCCAGTAGCTCAGCTACAGTCAGTAAACAGCATGTGTTACTCAGTCATGCAGAGTCTGTTAATACAAGTTGGAAAAGTAAGATGTACTGTGCGTATTGTAACAATAACCAGCACCATTGTAACCAATGCACAAAGTTCAGCAACCTCACGGAAGAAAGGAAAGAAGGATGGATTCAAAGTAATAGGAAGTGCTGGAAATGTGGGAAAAATCATCAGGCTGCACAGAGTAAGCTGAAAATTAAATGCAAAATCTGCAGTGGGAAACATTTAGATGTTATTCATGAGGAAAATACCTGACCAGCAACAGGCAACACATGCCCTTCTAACTTGTCAGATGAAGTTCTGTATATTGACAGGCTAAATATTTTTTGCAGTGTCCTGTTGAAGCTGACCAAAGTCATTCTGCAAAACGCTGACCACAAGATGGAAACATTTGCCATTTTGGAGGATAAATCTGAAAGGACTATTCTCCTTGTTGCCACAACACAACAACTGAAACTCCAAGGGACTCTTGAGGATTTAGTTCTGAGAACAGTCAGACAAGATACCAGAGTAGTGAAAGAGCAATCAGTATCATTCACCATTTCTCCAGCTTCCCAACCCAACTAGGTCTATGAAATAAGAGGGGTGTTTACCACAGAACACCTGGGGTTGTCAGAACATTCCCACCCTGCTGCCACATTACAGAGCAAATAACCTCATCTGTGAAACCTTCCCCTTAATTCATTTCACCAGGTAAAACCCCTTCTCCTGATAGGCTCTGATTATCCACATCTGGACCTCCAGGGTGGACCCACTGGTATGAAAACATATAATGGAATGGACATTACAGGGTCCTGCAATTGCTGTTAAAGAACAGTTATCCACTCAGACTCAGTGTTTATTCACTTCTACGTTGTCACTGGACCCTGATTTGCTGAAACAATCAATGGCTTTGGGAACTGTATGTGCTGCCTTATAGGAATGAGAAAGTGGTCGTCAGGTCTCAACAAGGCCAACATTCAATCTCTCTCCTAGGAGAGAATACAGTGAAGGTGAACATAAAGGGAACACAGAGATATGTGACCCCCCCCTTCTGCGGACCTGTAACATGCCCACTTTGTACCCCCCCAAGGAGACTGTGTTGCTGCTCCTGAGAAGCACAGAGAAAAAGTTGTTAAAGAACCCTCAGAAAGCTGACATCTACGTAAAAGAAATAACAAAATTGGAAAGTATAGGTTATGTCAAGAGAGTACAACCTGAGGTGGAAATGCAGTAAGAGGAAACCTGGTACATTTCTCATCATATGGTGGAGCACAATGGAAAGCATAGAGTTGTGTTCAACTGTTTATTCATATATCAAAGACAAGGCCTGAATGATCATCTCTTACTAGGACAGGAATGTAACACTTATGGGAGTGTTGTTACAGTTCAGACAGCATGCCATAGTCATTTCAAGTGACATCAAAGGTATGTTCAACCAAATTCATCTGTGACCCAAAGACATACCATTGCTGAGGTTTTTATGGTGGGATGTTAACATGACAGAACCTCCTTGTGTGTTTGAATAGCAAGCTCTGCCATTTGGTACAGTTTTCAGCCCATGCTGTGCTATTTATCCACTACAGCAACATACAAAAGAGTACACTGTACCTAATGCTCAGTGCCAGAAGACAGTCCCACAACGTGATATATCTACATAGTACTGACTCAGATGCACAAAGTGCATCTTCAGATGGCAGACCTCCCCAACACCAGATTGCACCTGTTCAAGCCTCCATTCTTTTCTTGTAGTGTGGACTGTTTTGTACCATTCTTGATGAAAATCTAAAGGAGAAATGAGAAATGATAGGGGATCCTTTTCAAGTGTCTCATAACACAAGCAATCCACATTGACAACCTGGCTAGCATTAGACTCTTTCTTGATGGCACTCAGACGCTTTGTGTCGCAAAGAAGGAAACCAGCACAGCTGCTATTGACTTGTGGGATGAAATTTAAGGGAGGAGAGCAAGAGTTGAGTGAAGCTTTCAAAGAGATGTGTCCCACCCTTTAAGAACAGCTGGCAAAACAACAAATCAAGTTCACCTTCAATTCCTCTGGTCCACCTCATTTTGGCAGGGTGTGGGAGTGTGAGATAAGATCTATCAAGTACACGTTGAGAATCTTTCTTGGATCACAGACAGTCACAGAAGATATTTGTGCTGATTGAGATAGAGGGAATACTAAACTCAAAACCATTTGGATATATGTCATCAGATATTGCAGATCTGGATCTGGTAATGCCAAATCATCTTTTAATGGGGCAGCAAGATGCTTCATTGCCTCAGGTAGTTTACCCTGAGTCTGACTTAATGACCTGATAGCACTGGAGGCAAAGTCAAGTGAATGCAGAACAATTCTGGAGTCAGTTTGTGAAGACCTACCTGCCTAGTGTACAGCTAGGTCATAAATGGACACAGAAGACCTGCAGTTGGGTACTGTGGTTATGACAATGAATAAGCAGCTACCAAGAGTACTTTGGCATGTTGGCAAAGTAGTATTGCTCCAATTCAAGTGAAATAATTGCAACAGTTGTACACCAGTGGTACATCTTGTTTGTCTACCAGCTATTCCAGATGCAGAAGAAGACAAGGGATGTTTGAGACTTGTACTGTTTGCATTTGGGTGTATTTGTATGGCAAACTTGGGTGCAGCAATTGAAAATGCCTTTAATTCTTGCATGTCCCTTTAAGATAGAAAGCAGTTTGACTGTCTGTTTATCTGATTGGCTCATGTGATGCCCTGATTAGCCAATGATGTTCATGTTCTAGATTCTTCTTTGAATGGCTAATGGTGCAGAAACGGGTGGATGTCAAGAAACGTTAATCCAAAATGAGTGCTAGCTGAGGCATTCATATACAGAACATCACCATAACCAAGTAGAGATAAGAAGGTTACTGATACCAAATTTTTTTTCAAGCTTTGAGGGAGTAACAGGATCCATTGCAATAAAAAAAACTAAGCTTCACCCTCAGTTTTCAAACCAAATTAGCAATGTGTATCCTAAAAGAGAACTCCTTATCAAATGTAAAAAAAAAAAAAATTTATACTTAATGACAAGCTCAATTTATTTATCTTGGACACTAGAAATGAACGGAGAAATCTCTGGTAGCTTTTGTGAATGCGAGAATACTATTGCTTAAGTTTTATCTATGTTTAAACCAGTTTGAGAGTTCGTAAATGAGATTGAACAATGTTAAAAGCAGACTGACCACCTGTGAGAGTGAAGAAGAGCAGCAATAGATTACCAGGTCATCAGCATCAAAATGACATTTGACAAATTGACACACAAGTTATTTACTGTATATAAATGGAAAATAAAATGGGTTCTAGAACTGAACCCTGTGGAACTCCTTTTGTAATCTGGAGAAGAGAGTTAGACGAGCTAGCCAGTTCTACACACTGGGTTCTTTTAGTAAATGAACCAACAGGTAGCTTCATTTGAAAGGCCAATCTGATGCAAAATCTGGGTGATCAACACTGTCAAATGTCTTAGAACATGCATGTTTTTGGACTGTAGGAGGAAACCAGAAAACTTGCAGAAAAGTCTTATATGCAACTTCATGGAAACTACACACAGAAACTCACCTTCTTGCTGTGAGGGGACATCACCACTTCCATGCAGCAAAAACACATTGGTTCTGTATATGTAAAAGGAATGGCTATCAGCTGATGTCAACTAACTACTAACTGTGTCTGTAACTACTTTATTTCATTCTTGAGGGAGTGTCCCATTTTCTTGTCAAAGATTGTAACCACTACCCTTCATAACTTCAAATTAAGCACTAAGAAGACAAAAATGGGATTAAAGAAGTTGTTCCAGCCTTTAATAATGTGAAATTACATGTTTTTCATATTTGGAAAAAAACACCATAATGAAAAAAAATAAAGATAAATTAAGTTAGGGACTATACTGCATTTTAAATAGTTTATCCTGTCTGTGCTAAAAAAATGTTTTTACTCCATCTGTATGATATTCCTGTGGAGAGTTACTGTAAATGTTATGAACTCATTTGGACTTAGTAATGTGCTTTTTAACATAGACAGCTGCTTTAATTAGACTATGGCCTCTCCTCTTGTTCTGTATATCATCTGTATTTAGAATTGTTACTGATGATGACCTGATATGCCTAAAACCACATTTTAAACAAAACAACAATGCTTTATGTTATTCTCTTTGTGACTGTAAACACAATCAGTGCAACACCCTCTTTTCTTCCCCCTCTGTGCTCCCTCTTCCCTCCATCTTCTGTCTATTTAGCAGTGATGCGATTATACAGGTATGGCTACTCCCATGCTGGGGACATCTTGATACAAGGCTGGCTCTGTGGCGCGTAAACCCTGAGGTCTTTTTGCGGCACACCTTGAGCACATCAATCTCCGAGGCAGTTTCCCAGAAGGAGCACAAAGCATCACTGCTGAGAGACCGCTGTCCCTCAGCAGCAGGGAGGGAAAAGCAGGAGCAAGGAGAGAACAACGAGGGAGGAAAGAAGGGAGGTGGTAAATAGGTGGGGGGTTAGGGATTTAGTCTTTTCTTCCAGGATAAGGAGCTATCTCTGAGAAAAATAAGGGAGACAAGGCATTCTTGGTGGAGAAGGTTTGACCCCCAATCTTCCCCTCCTCCACCTTCTTCTTTTCCTCTTTCACTACCTCCACTCCTCCCTCCCTATCTCTTCTTCTTTTCTCTTTTGTGCTCGCCTTTCACTCACTGTAATCCAACGTGACACAGTTACAGATGGTCTATCAATGCCACAGCTCATCATAGCCCTGTTGAGGGGCCTGTTGGGGGTCTGTGGGGACTCCATTGACTGTCCAGTACCCAGTTTTCCTTACCTCCAACTGCATATGCATGTTTGTTGATGCACTATAAATGTCTGTGCTCCTTCTGCTGATTCTTCTTTTCTTGTCTAGGACCAGACAAAGGGTTATGAGTGAGATGTCAGTTTCCAGCCTTATCTCTGAGAAATAGGAGAGAAAGGATGTATATGTGACACACACACACAGATATATGTATATATGCTACAGGGCTACAAGACACAACATCTCCCTACAGCAGGGTTCTGACTCCAGAAACATTTCTTGGGAGGCAGGTGAAAAAAAACCAGGTTGACACTTTGAGCGATGGATGATTGTGAGAGAAGGCCTTCTGTGCCATCTCACCATGGTAATGACATCCCAGAGGGAAGTCTTCTGACTGTACATCTTGTCCCAAACACCCTCTCTGAGTCTCAGATCACATACCTGAATATTTGAACAAAAACAGTGTTGTTATTTTAAAAAAGCTAAAAATTTGCTTTATGAAATTCATGAACATAAGTAACACGTGCAGATTAGGTTTTCTCACACAATTTAAATGAGTTTTAGTGTTGTCTAACAAGAAAAAGGATAGTTTTGCAATTGGTACTTAAATTTAGAACTTTCAAGCAAATGAAAATAAGAAGTCAGAACTTAACCAAATTACTAAAATTAAAGCCATAACAGCTGGCAAATTACTCAGTTTTCAATGCTTTTTAATTTGAATTGTTATGTTTCTAACACAATTTCTACATCATTAAAATATTGCTTGGGGTTAATATAACTGGAACTCAGGGTTTTTGTAAAAACTTTGTAACAAAACAGCAAATATTCCTTGCCTTTGTTCATAACTACATTTGATAATCAGTGGTTTTGGCGCAGCTCATTTGCAAATGAGTTTTACTTTAACTCTCCACCGCTCAATTTTCGACCCCAAAATGACTCTAGTTTTGTTGACTCTCGTCCTTATAGGTTTTAGTTGCTGTTTCTTTTCAGAAGAGAGAAAAAAGTTGGTTTTATACTCCACAATTTAGACTTTCGCTTTCAATGCCATTGGTCTTCACCTCGACTCTGTTTACATCCAGGGATTATTTTACAAACTCAATATTCAACACGCACCAAGACTGTGTGCTCATCAGTGTTTCAATATAAACAAATGACTTGTAATTTTTGGTAACAAAGCATGATTCTGGTGGTTTTGTTCATCCATCCATCAAATTTTTTTTCCCGCCATCACTGCGCGAGAGGTGAGGGACACCATCGACAGGTCGCAAGTCCATCAAAGGGACAAATGAAACAACCATTTGTGCTCTCATTCACACCTAGGTAGAATTTTGAAGTTACAAATTAACTTAACATGGATGGTTTTAGTTTGTGGGAGCAAACCCATGTGTGCACACAGAGAACATGCAAACTCCACCCAGAAAAGCCCCAGCTCAGGAAACGATCCTGCAAACTTCTTGCTGGGAGGTAACAGCAATAACCACTGCTCTACTGTGCCACCCTGGTTTTGCTCATTTATTGCAAATTATGTGGTAGACTTTTGGTAGTGAATAATGTGTATTTAGTGGTTAAAAAGTGGTTTAAAATATGTTGATTCACTCTATTGCCAAAAGTATTTGCTCGTCTCCCTTCAGACACATATGAATTTGAGGTACAGCCCATTATAAATCTACAGGGTTTAATATGATGTTGGTCCACCCTTTGCAGCTGTAACAGCTTTAACTCTTCTGGAAAGGCTTTCCACAAGGTTTAGGAGTGTTTCTTCTTCCAGAAAAACATCTGTGAGGTCAGACACTGATGATGGGCAGAAGGTCTGGCTCACAGCCTCTGCTTTAATTCATCCCAAAGGTGTTATATCAGGTTGAGGTCTGTGTATAGTGTGATTTAAACAAACCACCAGATTCCATCCTGATGGTATCTGAACAGATCTGCAGGTCCACAGAGGACTCTCTCTAACACCCACACACCATGTAGAGGCTATTGTTGATTATGTTGGTAGCAGATACTGCAGGGTATCTCCATATAGTATTTGTGAATGATTTAACTTCAGAACTTTTTTGGCTACAAAACTAGAACTACTCCATGTTAAAATTGTTACACTAAATCTGACTATTGTATATGTATTGAATCCCGATAATGTTTTTGGTAGGACCACATAACACTGATAAAAAGGAATAAATCTAACAAATCCAGCTAATGACTGTTTAATGACTTAATGAATAAAAGGATTCAATTTGCACACTAAGACAGAAGACATGGTTCTTTGAATAGGTGACTATTTTGAGAGAAGCAGTGACTGGAAAATTTAAGTTGCTTCAGCTGCGTATAAATGTGTCCATAAAGTCATTTGGCATTATAGAATTGTATATTGAAACAGAAGACACTTTTTTTATTATATTTTTTATTACACATTACAATATTAAATATACTTTAAATATATTAAATATACTTTATTGTAAAATTCAAAACAATATAGATAAAGATACAATTGCACAGTGCCACTCCAGTTTGGTTATATATATATATATATATATATATATATATACCACAGATCTTGATATTTCTAACAGACAGACAAACAAACCAACGGACACAATCAAAAGGATAACTTCCTTGGCAGAGGTAACAAAAGGGTCACATGTAGGAGCAGAGACAAGTTTACTTGTAACCTTGGCCTTTGACCTCATGAACCTTGAAATCAACATCATCTTTGACCCATGAGGTGTCCACCTGTGCAGTCCGACAGTCCTATATTACACTAGTGCAGAGTTGGAGCACGGGCTGATCTGTGACCTTTGAGCTTGACCGGATCACCACCAAAATTTAATCACTTATTCTTTGTACCATGTTTGACATTTCTTGAATATTTCATGAAAATCCGTTCATTGTTCACTGTTCAAAAACAGACAGACAAAAAAAGGAGGCTCAGAAAACAACCTCCTTGGCGGATGTAATAAATAGCTGACATCAATCACAAATAATGCTCACTGTAAATGCTGAATGTAACAATATCTTGTTGAAGGCCAAGACTGAAATGAGTTTTTTATGTTGTACAGATGTTTTTTTTGTTACTGGTTGTTTGTTTTCTATTGATATTTCTTAATATTGTGTTATTGTCACAATTTTTATTTGTTACATAAATTTTATTTCTTTGCATTGCAACACTTTGTAGCCTGAATTTAATTCCCTATAGAGAATAAGCTAAATCGGACTTGACACAGATGCTTATTCAAAGAGAACTATTTCTTCTAACCTGTTTGTCTCCAAGTCCATAAACTAGCCTACAATCCACAAAACTGGACTGTAACATGATAAAAGAGTCTTAAGGACAGGTGTAAACAGATGTAGACAGTCTGATGACTGGTCTCAAAAGGTACGGTGACATTAATTAATATGAGAAGACTTTGTATGGGTCACACAGTTTTGTCAAAATGTTCTCAAGTTTAAATAAAAAAACATCAAGATAATGTCACTATGTTATCAGATTAGCATACTTTAAAAAAGAAAAACCGACATGTTTTGACGCTTTTAAGAAAACGAGTCGAATAGATACTTAATATAAAGTGTTAAAAATATCCTTTGAAGGCTGAAACTTCGTCACAACTTGTCACAAAGACACAAAGTCTCTGTGAAGATGACATTTCCAGCTAATGTATAGGGAGCGAAGGATACTGATAAGTGGGTGAGAAGTGGAAGAAAAGAAAAGAAAGCTCACTGACACAATCATGTGAACTTTTCATACAGTGTGTATATGTAATTGTGTGTCTGCATGCATGTGTGTGACACAGAGGCATGGGGTGTTGTCTGCCACTCGGGGCCCCTCTTGTCGACTGCTGCCGTATCCCAGAATCCTATTAGGAGCAAGTCACACTTGGGTGGCACATTCATCATGGACCCTGCACATTCAAATTGCTGTTATGAATATAATTAGAGAGGAGCATTGAGGAGATGTTCGGGGCACTCACACACACAAACACACTTTCATATGTGAGTGCACAAACACATATGTCAACATGCACACAAATGGGTCCACGCAATTCATTGTGCATGCGATCATCGACTTACAGGGCAGATGACACATAAGACTGCATGTTTTTTTCAGAAAAAGCATTGTCTGACTCACATTGCTATTTTTTTTTCATGGTGAGACACACACACACACAAGCCTCTTGTGATGTCAGACACTTCATTTTCACCCCAGTACTCAGTGTTCCTTTCTTCATCCCTTCAAGTACGGGCCAGTCTGCTCACATGGGATGGAGCTGAGCTGCTCTGCCTCTGTTAGATCAGACAATCTACTTTTTAAAAATGTTTCTAAGGCTGTACATGAACACTGTTAGGGTTGGGCATCGTTTGAATTTGAATGATTCCAGTTCCAACTCCTTGTTTCAAATCCAGTTCCTAACGATTCTTGATTCCAATTCTTTTAAGAGGCAATAAATACTGTAATCTTTATGTGGCACTCTTCAATTTGTGACACCAACAGCTTTCCCTTGGATACTATGGTGAACAGAGTAGCACATTGTGGAGTCTGGTCAACTACCTGGCTAACATTAGCTGGGTATTTGCATTTGACTTGACCCACCGTTTTATGTAGAGTGTAACTTGCTAGCTGCCTCAGTGTTGGTATAAGACATTTTATTGTTTTGTTTACATGATTCTGACTGCAGGCTGAGGCCATCATTTCTGCCTCCAAACTGAAGCTGGAGCTCCAAGTTCAAAAATAACTTCATTAGTTTGACTCAAACTCACTAAAACCAACTAAATTGAACACTAAAAACACTACACAACACCCTAACTATAAAATACAAACTTGCTAAATATCAACATTACTCACTCCTACCCTTTCTGTTTTTTGTTTTGTTTTGTTTTTGTCTCAGCTGAACTTCCTTCAACTTGTTTTTGCTGTAGAATTTTTAGCACTTGACTAATAACTTTGAGCCCCTGTCAGAATGGACATGGCAGAGTGTTTTTTCATTCAGCGGGGTTGGGGGTGAGATTGCATTGAGGATGGGGATGTTTACTCCCCAAGATTCTCTGGCTTCCGGGTACTGAAACTAAAAATAGAAATTTTAAAATTTGAACAAATCCGGGTAAATCGGCATGTTAGTCCAGGTTCCAATCAGTTTTCAAGACTCAATCCCCAACTGTAATCACCATGTAAAGCAGCAGCGTGTGTTTATCTGTGCTCAAGAGCAACACTGTGGCTCAAACAATAAAATGTGTTCCCACAAATTTAAAAGCTCATTAAAAAAACTTATAAGCATTTTTGTTACCCTTCTCAACCTATGAATCGGGATCAAATAGATCTAAATTACAGCAGCACTGTTGTCATTCTGACAAACAATTTAGCACTGGTGTAGTGTGATCACTGAGAACTTGAAGTAGGATTGGCCACACTGGTCTTATGCCTAGGCTACGACTCTAATCCAGGAAACAGGAAACAACCTGGAAAGGAAAACATGCAGAATAGTGGCCCTCGAGGCCCAGGATTGCCCACCAACTAAACATACAGTAGCTGTACAAGTGATTATTTCATTTTTTCAGTTGTTGACTAAATCTATGATTATTGCACATTTCTTTTGTACTGTTTTTCTCTGTTCCAACTTTTGGCTGGAAGATAAACTTTTACTTAGTCTTTTCTCTCAGATGTTTTAGCTGCTGTTCAGTAGTGTGCCTGTGGAACAGTAGCAAGCAGAAGCTGTTTAGTTGTTCTACTCCTTTAAATGTCAGTGGACAATGATTGTATCGTCTGTTTATGGATATCACACATAAACTGCCAAGAATATATTGTAAACATGCCAGTTATGAAAACCCTGCTTGTCAGTGCAGCGTTGGCTGGGCACCATCCACACCTGCATTCACTTTACACTTTGAAGAGGTGCAGCTGGAATATTTCATAAAATAAAAAAAGGACAAACTGTTTTTATTTGGTTCTTACAACTAGACAACCAAAACTGTAGCATGTCAAGAACTGAAAAGATTAGATGGAAAAACAATGATTTCTCATTTTGTTCAGCAATGATTTGTACAAAAAGTGTGCACCTTTCTACATTTTCTTTTTTTACTCAGCAGCCTGAGCAGGAACACTTTGGAGCTGATGTTCACCTGAGTGCAAAAAGCTTCATTTGTCCTCCTCTGACATTCCTCATGAGGCTGACGATGAGCTGTAATTGACTGTGTGAAAGAACGCTGGATGTCAGTGATGGCACGCTGTCCTTCACACACACACTCACACACACATACCCCTTCTAACCCTCGTCACTCTCTCCCCCACCCCTTCAATGAGTGCTAGCAGGAAGCTGGCCAAGACTCTTGGAGAGCCAGCATGTGTTTACCTCCCTCTGAATGCGTGCCACGTCGAGAGCTCTGCCTGCCATCTGAATGCTCTGTAATATCAATAATTGATGCTCTTGAGGAGTAGTAATTAAATTAGTTAATTATACCGGTAAAATTACATGTAATTATGAGACTGGAGGGTATGTTTAGTAAATTAGTCTCATCCATGCTCAGTGTGTGTACTGCTGCCAAATTTTATTCCTTGATGACTAGGTAATTTTGATACTCTTCCAGTTTTCAGGAACAAACGTATCGTTTGCACACAGACACCATCTGATCTGGGTTGTGGAGCTTTCTCACTGAAGGTATTTCTCTGTACATAAAAAAAAAACAATGTGATGGTCGATTCAGTCAACTGTTTTGCTAAAGACTGCTGCGCAGATTTCAAAATATTTCCTGACGTAACCCAAGTAAGAAAAACCTTACTGATTGCTTTTTGCAGAAATGTTAAAATTCTAGTTCACCCATCATAATCTCAGAACAAATGAACATTCCCTTTTTATATGTATGCAAGCTGATTGTAGTTACCCAGCCATGCTTCTTTCACTTTATAAGAACAGTGATGAGAAGGATAATTCTTTTTTATGTTTCTGATCTTGTGTTGTGTTTGATGCTTAATTTACAAGCTTTTTTGCTTGTATTAATAATTAACCTAAAACTAGTACAGCTCTTCAGTGCCATGCAGTTGATGTTATCATATATGCAAAGACTCCACAACAGGTCGCAGAGTTACTAAGGCAGTGTAACAGTGTTTTAAGAATCATGTTCTTTGGTCTCTGAACTACACCAAAACTGTCTTAACGTGTTTCACAATCAGATGACAAGTCTGTCAGAATTTGACTGTTGCTGTTAATCAGAAGGAAATCCATAAAGGTCATGAGCTGAAATGTTTTGTGTTCATCTGTGGAGGTAGGTCATCATCCTGATTCTGGTTCTGTTAGAGCAGAGCAGAACTATGCAGCTTCATCAGTATAAATGGGTCATACATATAAAGTAAAACATAAAACTTCATCAAGGAAACTGAGTATTCTGTCTGTCACAGTTTTAGCCCCAGAAAAAGAAGTTGTTTCTTTGAATGTCAGAGCTGCTCATAGGGATGCTATCACAGACTCAGTGAAAAGATGCAAGCAGCTCTTACACTTATTCTTGAGATTCTCCAGGTTTACATTACTGTAAAGTGAACTGAACTGTTCTGGACCATTTGAAGCTCATATATGGAAAATGTCTGGAATCATTCAAACAAATCTTTACTGTTTTTGGGTCACAAAATCAAATGTACCAGTTAAGGCCCAGTTGTTTCTGTATTCTCTGACTGTGTCACACCTTTCCTATAGTGTTTGGGTCAAAAACCAGTCAGTTTGAAAACTTGCGATGTGGTGGTACAAACAAGCTTTGGACATTTTGAATGAAAAACTAATTAAGTGGCAAAAAACTAATGAAGTATTTTATAAATTATTGTATAAAACATCATTCAAACAATCTCCCTTTTTATCAGTTTTCAGATTAGGAACACCCTATTAATTCATTTTAGAGTTAACAGGGTGAAGCTAAAATCGGAACACTGATGTACTCTACTCTACAGTATTATTTTTATCAAGATGTTCTTGTTTTACTCCTGTTTTTATTTGCATTCATTTTATGTGCAAAATGTCTAGTGTTATTATTGCTTTTAGAAGTGTGGTTTTTCTTTTTGAATTGACAATTTAAAATATTTATTTTTAATATTATTGTCTGACACTAAAAGCAAACATCATCTTTGACCCATGAGTTGTCCATCTGTACAGTTTGACATTCCTACATTACACTGTTACATTTAGAGCACTAGGTCAACTGTGATGTTGACTTTTGACCCCATGACTTTAAAGGCGACTTATTATGCTTCCTTGAACAAGTCAGGATAGGTCTGTGAGCTTTACAGAACATGTTCATTAAATTTAATACACAAAATCATTCTCAGATCTGATCAGTTCTACTTGTTTTGAACATATTTCAGAATGAGCTGTTTTAGGGCTATGTCACTATTATGCAAATAAGCTGCTTTTGGCCACGCCCCCTAACTTAGTGGCCCATCTCAAAACATAAAAATTCTCTGAAGGAATAAACTTCTGACGATCTGACGCACATTTATATTGTTATTAATTCAAACTCTGAAGATTCTGACTTTGGGACATGGGCACTTAGCGGCTCCGAACTGACATTTATCTAGTCCGACAAATATAGACACGTTCTATACTGCAGCCGACAACAAAACATTTTTTATTTTCCAGCAGACATTGTTCAGCAGTCAAACCAGCAGAACTAATGTGACAGTCTTCTTTTAATGAAGTAGGTGGAGCTCCACTTGGGTTGCTAGGTGAGGGGCTGAGCTCGGCTTGGGGTTGCTAGGTAACAGGGATTGTGATGCAACAATCTTGAGGTTTTTGAAACGGGTTGTTTTGCAGACACCAGAAAACATTTACTTATTGTCAAGAAACAGCTGGGTGGTTTTTTTTTTGTTTTTTTTGTGCTTGGGACTGTTTCTAGAAGCAGTAGATACCCAAATAGAAGTACAAAAACATGCAAAAAGTGAATTTTGCATAATAGGTCCCCTTTAAAATCAATTGTGATCACCCTTGACCTAAATGGTGTCCAAATGTACATTTTAATTTTCCTCCATTACACAGTTGCATAGTTAAAGCACAAGGTCAATCTGTGACCTTAACATTTGACCCCATTACCTTAAAATCGACAGTGATCACCCTTGACCCATGAGGTGTCCAGCTGTGGAGTTTAACATTCCTGTTATACAGCTGTGGAGTTAGAGCACCGGCTCATCTGTGACCTTGACCTATGATTGGATCACCACCAAAATTTTATCACTTGTTCTTCGTAGCATGTCTGACATTTACTGAAAATGTAATAGAAATCTGTTCATAATTTTTTAAGTAATATTTTAAGTAATCGTGTACACAGGCAGACAGACACCCCCCCTTTTCCTTTTAGCCAGGATGAATCAATAATCTATACCAATAATCTAAACCAAGAATTTTGGTTGTCAAAATCTTACCAGACAGGGAGTGACATTGAAAGTAAAAAGCTTAAAAATTTAAATAAAGAGTTTGTAGAAAAAAAGAAAAAAACAAAACAAAAATACTGACCTCTCAGAAGCAATTTTAAAATCAGACACTATTAGTGTCTGAGTTTGTGGAAACCTTAAAGCCCAGCTTTCTCTCTGGCATTGAGTTGAAAATGGGACAACACAAGATAAGTGCTTCGCTCTTATTACATTGTACGTGATTGATTCTGTTTTATGATGCGCTGAATAAAACCCCGATTCATTCTCCTCTAAGCTTTTAGCAGAAACTATGTTGGCCACTTAAAATGTGAAGGACTCAGAGGGCCATTCAGTTCAATACAATACAAACATGCTGCTGCAAAACTGCAGATTTTACAGAAGACTCAAACCACCTGTGGTTTACTCCATGGTGACAAAAATATATTTACATTTATGATATTATATGTTTCCACTGATAAAACCCCTAAAATACACTAGAGCCTATTCTCAGACCACAGATAAATAAATATAGAAAACTTTAAACTTGACGATGTAACAAATGATTATAGTCATTTCCTAAAATCCATGCTGATCAAATATTAAATTACTCTATGAAATATCAGAAAGTGTTAAAGCATGTAAACTTTTTTTATAACTTTATGGAGTATTTTAATGTGACTAAAATGAAGAAATCATTTTGTACTTGTATAAGTAAACTACCCCGACAAAAGGGACCAATATTAACTGATTATTAATAATCTGATCATTCAGTAGGAAATGTATTAATTGTAATTTTTACAAAAGATTTTTTACGACTTTATTTAATAGTTTAATGATTTAATGGTCTGCTTTGTAGTAGTTTTCTTCAGATATGGTGGAACCATTCTTTTCTGTGACTGCTTATAATTGTAAGTCTTCCATCACCTCTCTTGTCTACAGTGTTCCACAAGATTCTGTTTCGGGGCCCGGATTGTTTGTTATACCTCAGACCTGTTCGCTCACTGACACCCATCCATTGTTACTCATTAGTTTCACCTGCAGTCACTTTCTCATCAGTTCCAGCCTATATATTCTCTCAGTCCTCACTCTGTCATCAGTCGTTTTGGTGTCATGCCCTGTTCGGTTTTTCTTGTGTTTGTTTTGCTACCTTGTATTTTGGTTTTAGCCTTTTTGTTTATTTGACTAAATCTTTATTCTTTTCACAGTCCTTGTGTCAAACTGCATAGTTGGGTTCAACTGCAACCAAACCATGACACAGCTTTTGTTAGATGCTCATGTCAAAACTCTGCTAAGTTGAGTTCAAATGTGCTCTGAATGCAAGATGGTGATGCATGCATTTCTGCAAGGTTTCTTACATCCAAGTATTCAGCTATTATACCGTTGCTATTTTAGTTGCACAAGCTTTTTTATTTTTAGAGTCCACTTTATGATTCTAGTTTTGACTTTTAGAGCATTACATGGACAAACACCAGCATACATTATGGAACCTTTGCATCCATATGTCTCCAGGAGGTCCCTGAGGAAAAGTGAACAGGATTGCTGACAATGCAACGCACAGAGCTGAAAACTAAAGGAAACAAAGCACTCGTGGCTGCCAAACTCTGAAACTCTCTTGTATCTGTGGACTCTGTGGTCTCTTTTAAAGAGCAACTAAAGACTCATATTTTAAACTTGCTTTTAATTAATTTTGCTGTTCAATCCCAAGCTAATTTTGTTTTTCAATGTCTTTGCTTTGTTGTGTAGCACTTTTGCGTATTTAACTTGAAAGGTGCTATGTAAATACAATTTTACTTGCTTACATGCTTTAATCCCACATAATCAAACTCAACATTAAAAGGAAATAAGATGCATCTTATTACAAAACAGTTTCTAAATCAAGAAACGTAAAATACATTTTTTGATTAAATAAATCTACCTTTGTCATTTTTCTGTAACTTCTGTCTAAATATGGCTGCGTGCAGAGAAGAGCTCCAGTGTCGACACCGCCTGTAAGTGCCTGCCGGCTGCAGACCAACTCTCTCTTGTTTAACTTTGTGCTTCAGAGGGAGGCTTATCTGTAAGCCCTGCCATACTGCTGCATCGCATTTCCCCCAAGACCTCATAAACAGCTTGTCGTGCTCCTACTTGTGAAATCGACAGCATATTGTGGAGCCCAGGCTGAATGCACAGACAAATAACAAATTAAATTTTAAAAAACCCCCACTTTGTATTCTTGTTAATGAGATTAAGCTCACTGCCACGGAAGTTTTTTTCTTCATTAAATGCCTCTGGATTACACAGAGCACAATTTGCACAACACGATCTGAGAGTCGTGTGTGGAGCAGGCTGCGGTTCTGTCATTTTAAAGTGACATCTGATGTAAGCGATCATCCATGAGCTGATGGTAAAATAGGGTTGCGAAACCTAAAATGTTTTTCAGAGAGGGAAAATTCTCACACATCAACACACATCAAACATATGAATGATGTGCAGAAATAATGGTCCACTCAGCCCTCCTGTGGCATGATGGGAAAGCTATGAGGCCTGTGAGACTGTCAGTGTCTAACTTTGCCTCAGGCTGCATCCTTTGAATTTATACTGGGAAAGAATTGCAAAGAGCCACCTTTTCTCCAGAGACGCCTAAGCAAGTTAATTGCGTTCTCCCACTTGTTACCAATTCAACACCTACTATTACTCACACACACACATTCACACACACTCATGTTCTCTATAGGATGGCAAACAGTTTTTGATTTGTTCGCTTAAAGAGTGTCTTCTTCAAAAAATCTTTAGACAGACATCCGACTTGGAGGATAGATTCAGTTTGACTGCAGAGAAATGCAGATTCACAAACATTTTAAGCACAAACTATTGAAGATGGAGATGCATAAGTGTCTCATAGGGTGAAAAAATGGGCTCATTGAGCATCAGGAAACAACTGACACAGAAATCCATGATCCGACTGATAACTGAAGATAAGATCAGTGACTTAGTCAGTAGAAAAGAAAAAATGTGTTAGAATTAAAATGTTAAAATGTAATTTCTTGTATGATTTGTGGCAGACTGTATTAAAAGTGTTTTTTTATTGTTTTATTTTTATTTTATTGTTCTCTTACTGTAATTGCATTAATCTTGAGTTTGATGTGTATTTATTGTAACTATTCATTTTTTATTGAGATGAAAAAGCCTACATTTGACTCTGGTATTCAGAAATCAGATATTTAGCTTGGTGGGCTCCAATAAAGGAAAACCCAAGCCTCACATGTCACACGATACCAGGCATTTTACCACAGAAGCTTTCAATTTGTAACAGATAGCATAAAGCATTTTAGCCATAATCATTTCTGTCAGTTTAGCTAAAAAGGTTTTTAAGCTTGGAAGCATTTTGTTTGTTAGATTGGTGACTGAATTATGGATCCTCACTACTGTGTGTCAGCAAAAAAAAAAAAAAAATAGATAGATCCATTAGTAGAGTCAGTCAGTAAGAGATTCATGAACAGAGTCTCTGGAAAGGTACCAGGAAAGGTGTTCTTAAAGAGGCGGATCAGATTGGTTTGAAGGTAGCTGTATACAGTACTTTTGAGCAGTCAGTATTTTCTTTGCGGTACACAGCTTGTTGAATAATTTAAGTTTGAAGAATCAGGGAGTACATTTTTATGTGGGAGCTTTTGTTTGGTAAGCATTTTTTCAATGCAGTGTCCTCGTATGAAGACACAGAGTCTCAGGAGGTTAAGAACAAATATCCAACATTTAAAACAACTCAAACCTCAAAAAAGTTCATAGAAAATCTATTGAATGCTTTATTCAAACTTTTTACACCATATCACTTTTACATCAGACAGTTTTTCCAATAAATATCTTCTTCCTTGAAGCAGGTGAATGATAACAACTTCACCTCCCACCACTGCATGATAAACAAATGGCAAAGATGCCTCAGTGATTATGTGCATATTTGGACAACACTAACTAAATATTACTGAAATTTATGGGTAAGTTTGTTTCTGATTTGTTACCTTTTTGAATGGTGTCACTAGATGACCTTTGTTCGATATGAACAATCTATCCATGAAACACTTTTCTGAGTAGGGCTGTGGGGGAGCTGGTGTGTACCTGCAGCGATCATTAGGTGAGAGGGGGGATACACCATGAACAGGTCACCAGTCCATCTTAGGGTCCCTTAGAGACAAATGAGACACTCATCATTCACACACTCACGCTCACGTACCCTAGTTTGGAGTTACCATTTAATCTAACATGCATGTTATTGGTTTGTGTTAGGAAACTGGAGTACACCTACGCTCAAGGAGGAAACCTCCACACAGAAAGTCTCCAGCCAAGATTTTAAACCTGCAGCCTTTTTGTTGTTAGGTGACAGCTCTAACCACTGCTTCACTGTTCCACTATATATATATATATATATAGATGTGTGTATGTTGTTGCCCGGCCAAACAAGGTCTGCATCAGGTGCTGGGGAACCAGAGCACCCTGATGAAAAATGGGCTACTGGAACAAGACGGAGGAAATGGATGAGAGGTGAAAACATGGATCTGTTGGAATGCTACTACTCAAGTAACCCTAGTCAGAGAGGTTACATGCAAAGAATGCTGGAACAGTGGTTACTTCGACATCCCCAGTCAACCCTGACTGCCAAACAACTAGTAGCTCAGTGTTCCAATATCCACAAACGACAACTACTATCACAACTTGAGATTGACGAGGTGCAACACAAATGCTATGGCAAGGGGGAGGAGCCAGGATGCCAGGTTAGAGGGGAATTAACTCCAACTCCCCACCCAGAGGTTGGGTATGCAGCCCCAATGAATGAACT
>NC_051445.1:25995380-26016656 GCF_001649575.2 Kryptolebias marmoratus
CCAGAAATGTGCAGTTCTAGGCACAGCCAAGATACTGCGCAGAACCCTCAAGCTCCCAGGCCTCTGGTAGAGGACCCGAGCTCAGAGGATGAAACAAAGACCACCCGCGGAGGGTGAGAAGGGAATTTTAGATGTGGATAAGTTTGTTGGTTCCCTTACTACTCATTGAAACACTGCTTCATTTTTCATAAAAAGTGATACAGTTAAAAGTTATTGTTCGTTGTATATCTACATGTCTTTAATATGTGACAGAGTATGCAGAAATTGTAAAAAAATAATAGATTATTTGTTGGTACCCTTAAAGAGACTATTAATCTTTGCATTATAGTCGTGTTTCAAACTAAATGTTTGATTTTAATTCAAATTACAGACACTTTCAAGCTTATCATCAGCCATTCAGCAGATTTAAAGGGGGAACAAACAGCCACTGAGTAGTTTGGTGTTGTTGTGTTCACCACAGTGAACATAGAGCAGAGAACACAAAGGTGAGAGCTGTGAGGAGCTCAGAAAGAAGATTATAGATATCCATGTTAAAGGAAAGAGTATGCAGAGTACAAGACCATCTCCAAGCAACTTCATGTTCCTCTGTCCACAGCTGCCAAAAATATTAGAAAGTATTAAAAGGTTCATGGGACTGTAGCCAACCTCCCAGAAGTTGGAAGCAAGAGGAAATGCAACCCCAGGTTGAAGAGACCGATAGTGCGGATGGTAGAAAAAGAGCCAAGGAAACCATCCAAAAACATTCTAGCCAAACCTCAAGGTCAGGGTACATCACTTTCTGATCACATCATCCATCGTAGTTTGAATCATAATGAGCTCCATGGAAGAAGACCCAGGAGGGTGCCATTATTGACAGAAAAACACAAAAAAGCCAGACTGGAATTTACCAAAATCCATGTTGACAAGCCCCAAAGTTTCTGTGACTGAAGAGAAGAAACTGAAGGGTACCAACAAATTGATTTACTTTTTAAAAAAAACGGAATTGAATTAAACAACAAAATTCTTAATAACCGTCTCTCAACTTATTTTCCTTTATATACCTTCTCTTATATTTCTATACCTGTTTAATTTTTAGTCATTGGGTCTGGTGCCTTTCCCAGCAGTCAATGGGTGAGGGTGGAGGCATAGCCTGCAGGAAGCAAGCCCATCACAACCACACTAGATGAGTGATAATTTATCTATTTTTCTAATGCAAATCAGAGTGGTTTCACACTCATTTTGTAGACAATGATTAAACTTACCATGCCAGTCAGTAAGTTTGCTTTTGTTTGTTTTTTTAACTTAAATTGTATGGCTGCACTACATGTAATATAAAAAAAGCATCAGGCTCCTTATTAAAGCAAGATGATGCTGGAGGCTTTAATAAATGTTATGAGATTTATAAGTGTGGCTAGTTATTCAAAATTGTCCAATAAAAATCCCAACATGCGGTTCAAACACTTGCATATTTCATTTATTGGAGCTGTGATCTCTTGTTTATGTGTTTGTGTGTAAATGTGTGCTTTAATGTGGAGCAGATGAAACATTTCCACACGGAGCTTTTCTGTTTTTTCATGTCTGTGTGTAATAATGTGTGAGGATGTGTGCCAGCCACGGCCATCATTTAATGAAAACCCTCCCTCATATTTCCTTTTTCTTCTACAGCAAACAGCTTTTATTATGAACTGTTTTATAATAAGAACTGACTTAACTGTAACTGGATTTATGATTTGGACTTGTTTTTTAGTTTGTACAGTGCCCTGAGATGACTTGTTGTGAACTGGCACTATATAAATGAACTTAACATGTTAAGTATTTAATTACTTAAAGTAACATTATGCACTGGTCTGACTATGCTGTTGTTCATCAGCTGCTCCCTTTTTCAGGGGTGACTATGGCAAGGAAACTTGCACAAAATATTTGACAATTGATTTTCACCAGATGCCCGCCCTACTGCAACTTGGGCTCGAACCTACATCCTCAGTATTACAAGCCTGCAGCACTATGTACATGTCTGACTACAGCTCTTAGTAATTTTACCACATAGGCAACAATCTGCCAGGTTGGCATTTTGCCGCTGCTAAAATTTGACACTTGGTGGAAGGCTCATGCAGAAAACTCCTTTTTTCTGTTTTCACAACATGCATGATATGTTTATTTAAATAAAAATGACCATAAATACTAGTGACAGACATTGTCTTTGCTTCTTGAATTGGTAGCCACACAAATTTTATAATCTGCCTTACAATTGCTGTGAGAAAAGCTAGGCCATATATTGTTTAATATTTAATATGTCACTTTTTTTTCTTGCGGACAAAGTTGTCACCATTTTTCTCCCTCCCGCCAGTCGAGGTTGCATCTTGCAAAGCTCACAAAAACACTCCGGCCTAATAATTAAGTCAGAAAGATGAAAGCTTTTATCATCCCGAGAAGGAAGTACTTTGAATTTTAACTGTGTAACATAAAACAGATAGCTGTGTGTACAGGGCAGCATTCATACTCTGCACACACACACGCACGTGCAAACACCACCTCTTTTCTTCCACCGAACAGCACACACAGTAAGCTACAAACTTGTTTTAATGGATTTTTTATTTAAGTAATAATTATACAGAAATAAATACTCTAACAAAGTTAATAAAGTTAAACCGGGAAAAATAACAAACTTCCGTTAAAAAATAATTATGAGCAATCTACGTAGTTATAATTGTTTGTAATTATTTCTATCATTAACATGTTTTTCTTTGTCTTTCTTTCAATAAAGACGACAGCTGGACAAGTTCTTCTGTGTGTGTGTCTCTTTCCTGTCCTCTCAAATTAAGGCAGATGGTTGTCCATCCTGAACCTGGTTCTGCTGAAGGTTTCTTCCTATTAAAAGAGAGTTTTCCTTTCCACTGTTGCCAATGTGCTGCTCAGGAAGGGAGACTGCGACAAAATGAAGATTCAACACAATCTGCTGGCTTCCTTAGATAGATAACTTTTACTAATTGGCTTTTATGATGTGTATGAATGTTTTTGTACAGTGTCCTGAGACAACGTTTGTTGTAACTTGGTCCTAATAGGCCTATTATGTTGGATATAATGTCCCTTTGTATCAAGTCAAGGAATAGTATTTGATTAAAAAATTCTGATTGGGTGTGTAGGTGTGTGTTAATAAGTGTGAAGAAAAGAAAAGAGTTACAGCAAACCAAAATCTAGCTAGTTTGTAGTACAGCTGAGAACAGAACCATCCTGAGCCACAGAGTCTGTTGTCTGTTTACTGTGTGTGTGAGGCACGTATGTGTGTGTTGTGACAGGAAACCTGGCAGAAACACAGGTGAGGGGCAACAAAAAGAAACATGTTAATGAAACGTTAGAGGGTGAGGTGCAGAAAGGCAGCAGTGACACAGTTGACCTGCAGAGCAGGAAAACAGATCAGAGAAAAATGTAAACTGAAAAGTCAACACTCATAATTAATCTGTCTTTGAGAGGAGAAAAGGAAGTGTTTTCAGAATAGAAAAGAAAAAAAGCATAGAAAAACAGACGTTGGTTTGAGCAGAAAAACAGGATACATGGTGATTTAAGATTTTATCAAAACAATGATGCAAAATAACGCAACACATCAAAGAAGCTGAAACAGAAACATCCCCAGAGACTCTTTAACTCTGTAGCTTAAAAAAATCTTTAATGTGAATAAATAATTGGATGGAATTTAAAAACAGACAAAGTATATCTAATGATGTAATATAAAGAAATGAGTATTTTTGGACATGGCAAAGGAAAAACGAACATCAAATAGTATGCAGAAAAAAGAAAGGTGTATTTAATGGAGTGGAGGCTTGCAGGGAATATGTTTTAGGTGTTTTAAATTCAAAAGATTCTCTTTTCAGCATCACATTTGCACCTTTATTTTGCTCCCTGCAGTTACAAAGATGTTGTCAGTTGTTTTTGTCTGCGCTGTTATTTTCAGGGAGATAATCCTGCAGCACACGGGACGTGTCATTTTAAGCAGGGTTTTTGGGAAAAAAAGAAAATTCAATAAAAACCTTCTTTGTGAGCTGTGATTACTTACAGACAGGAAACCATAGCAATCCAAACCTAACTCTTACTTGTGTTATCACACCAACACCTGGCACAAATCTAGGCAAAGAGGGATGTTTTCACATCCAGCTAACTACAACATAAATATCCAGCATGAGCTCTGTTAACCGAGACTCACAGAGGCTTGTTGGAAAGAAACAGATTCCAGGAAAATGAAATGTCCAAATGTTGCCCTCTGAGAAAGAGTTATGAGCTTGAAGATGTGCTAATGTTGCATTTCCCTAAAATCATTTAAATTAATGTCCCATGAAATAGGTCATTAATGAGGATGCATGGGCCACTCGTGGAAACAGAGATGAGAAAGATGTCACGGCTGCTTTCATCCCACCAGACCCGACAGGTCTGCTGTGAGGTAAAGTGAAGGAGAACAGCTTCAGCAGGGTCAGACATATGAGCAGATTCAGCACATTTGACCCCAAACATTCAGGAAACAAATTAGAAGGTTTTTTTTTTTATTACACTGTTCTAGTTATACCAGTGATTACACACTAGCTATAGTACACAATGTTACAATGTAATTGGTGGTAATTACTTTTTTGAAATGTATCTTGTCTTTCAAATTAGTTTAACCTCTCCAGCTTTTTTTAAATCATCATTATTGCCACTGAAAGGTAAAATGAGGGCAGTGGTGTTTTTGCACATCTCTATGTGTATTCAGGTTTATGTTACCAAAGAAACAGATTTTAATAAAATATTCAGAAAATAATCATTGGATGAACACAATTCAAGATGACTGCCAAAGCCAACGGATCTTAGAAAACACAAAAATGGCTACCATTCAGTTGATTTTACAGATATTGTGCTAAAATTTGTGTGATTGTAGCTGAGAGTCTTTCACAAAACATACTCCAAGGGCTACTCACTGTTCAAGCTTTTTGCTTAAAAATTTAGCATGAACTTTTGAAGTGAACGCTGCTTGTTTATTAGCAAATATCTTATAAACCACTGAATAGATTTTAGAATATCTGTCATGCGGGGTGGAAACGGAGATGAACCCAGAGTGCAGACTTGTTCTTCAAACGACACTAATTTATTAAACTAAGGAAAAGAACAAAACAAAAGCTGACTTGGCAGCAACTAAAACATAACAAAAAATCCAAAACATGGCATGGCGAGGAAACAGGTAGACTAGAACGGCAAACAACAAGCAATGATCCGACAGGGTGTGAGCGAAATGACCAGGTATTTGAACACTGGGGTTGACGAGGTAAATGGAAACAGGTGAGTGGGGATAATGGCAGACAGGTGGAGATGGGCATGGCAAGGAAGGCAGAAGAGTGACAGGGGAGGAGTGAATACTGAGAACAACACAACCAGGAAAAAACCAAACTGAAATAATAACTCAAAAACTCAAATCCTTTTTCTAAAATTCTGGCATGAAAGGTGGCAGGTGATATGTATTCTTTCAAGGAATGCTAGACCTTTAACTTTATATTTATTTATCTATCTGCTCGTCCATTTTTAGGTAGATGGATGGATGGACCTTGCAAATATTAAAAGTTAAATAAGAAACACAAATATTCTTTTAAAATATTTTGAATATTTTTTGTTTGTACCAGAAATCAAGACGTTTTTCTCCCCAAATTGACATGTTTTTTGACCTGTGCCATGAAAAGGCAGAAACTAAAACAGTCTTTTTAGAGATCAAATGAGAAAAAAATAGATTTTTTTGTTTTAATAATTTTTTTTTGTTCCTAAATATATGTATTTTTATTATGATTATGCTAAATTGGCCTTAGTATATGGTTGTCTTTATATAATATTTATGAATGGAAGGATTTGTTTACAAAATTATCTTTTTTTATTTTTACTGATGTGAACCTGTTTACTGTAGATCTTTAACTACTACTGCATTAGTTATAATGACAGTTTCTTCCAAAAATCTAGTTATCTACTGCAAGTTTTAGAATTAAAATTAAACAATAAACCTTTTAAAAATCCTTAGTCAGCAGGGACATCTGCATTCAGAAACCATCATTGTTTTGTTACTAAAACACATTTAATTTTTCTCTTCTGTCTTCCTTTTGTTACAGTTGATCCTTAATTTCCCTGCCTGCTCAGACTCTAGCCTGCTTTCAGGTGGGTCCAGGAAACAGCTCCTGGACATAAAATGTTGTTTACTTCACAAGCTACCCTGCAGCATGTTCCACAATCACCCAAATAACTCATTTCCGTTTGTTTTCGACTCGTACAGTGAACCGTGAGTGTGTTCTTTCTTCCCTCCTGTCTTCCTGTGGAGCAGGCTTTAAAGTTTACCAGTTAAACGCCCTCCTTTTACTGCTGTCCAACTAGTGTTTTGTGGTGAGTAATCACCTTTCCCACCTGCCGACATGCTTACCGTATGGAAAGGGAGCATGAGTGTGTGACTGTGTGTGTGCATTCTTTTTCTCTGCCTGCATGAATGTGTGTTTGTGTGTGATTTATGACTACAGATTTTTAAAAGGGTTGTGTTTTTCTACCTCACAGGCTGCCTGTTGCCAGTGCTGCTCCTCTCCTAACACACAATGTCCAGCAGATGTTGTGATGTGGAGAAGAAAACATTTTACGGCAACATAAGGCACGCAGCAAAGTATACTGTTCAACTGTGCTTACATGAAAAAAATATGAAACTATAGACATGCATCAAGTTAAAGCTGGAAGCACATACAATTTGAAATGTATTATAACATGAATTTCAGAGGAATTCACTTGTTTAGTAGTTTTTCAGTAAATGAGGCCCATAATCAGAAAATATTAATATTAATGTTAGAAAACAGGCAAATGTTTCCCATCTTCACACTAAAGAAGATGAAAGCAGCTTTTTATAACTAATTAGTTAGCTCAATTATAAATACTCAGCTTACTGGTTAATTTACAAACCATTTAAAAGGACATTCTGCCCTTTTTGAAGTGTGGTTCTAAGTAAAGGTAATGAAGAATTCATATCTTAGTGTCCTGGGTCCCAGAATCTGGAACAGCCTTCCTCTAGAAGTCAGGGAACTGAGCTCTCTGTAGTGTTCAAAATCACAGCTGAGAACCTGCCACTTTTCAGCTGTGATTTTATGATTAAAACTTCAGTTTTAGGTCCAATTCTTACATTACTTTGGTGCTTCAGCATTGTTGCATTTTTGCTTTCATTCAAACTTTATAAATGTTTGTTTGTATTTGTTTTGTATTTCATTTGATGTCAAGCACTTTATACCTCTGGTTTTAAAAGAAGCTACACAAATAAAGATTCAGTCACTTATAAGATTTCTTTTTGGAAAAGTGTCTGCTCAAAAAGCAATGATAATAATAATAATAATAATAATAATAATAATAATAATAATAATAATATAATAATGGCTTGTTTGAATGGAGCCATTCTTTAATGGATTTAGCCATTTTAAAACAACTCCAAAATTAAAAAAATGAGTAGCTGTTCATACAATGACATTATTTTAGCTTTCACATCAATTTCGCATTAGTTATTTTGGTAGAAATATTATAAGATTTCTGACCTGTACTTTGCATATATAGAGCGAATGTACTTACATACATGTGCCTGCTTGGACATCTACGCTTTCTTCTCAGACTCCCCTTACCTGATTGGCAAAACATTCAACATGGCTGCTACCACTAGTTTGAGAATATAACAAGATAATATCATGATAAATTAAAGGCTGTTAGTATCAACAAGAATACTTACTACCTACTAAAGAATATGTGGACTATAGGCATTAAAATAAGATCAGAAATCATGTTTCCTGAAGCTTATACAACCCCTGGCAAAAATGATGGAATCACCACTTTTGGAGGATGATCTTTTAACTGTTTAAATTTGTGTAAAAAATAAATAAATCACAGACCTTTTCAAAAAACACCTTTTTTAAAATTCCAACCTTCTGGCATTAAGAAACAATAAAAAAGAAAGAAATATATTTGTATAAAAATGTATTTTTTTTTTCTTCATCAATCTGCCTTCAACTGTCTCTTATTGCTGTTTCCGGATCAGCTTTGCAGGTTGGACTCTTGTCATTGACTGTTTTCTTCAGTTTCCACCAGAAATTTTCAGCTGGATTGATATTCAGACTATTTGCAGTCCATGCCACTGACATTATATGACTTTGTTGAAGGAAAGGTTTCATATCCTTCGTCCTGTGGAAAGATACATCATCATCCTGAAACATGAAGTCATCATCACCAAACATCCTTTCAACTGATGGAAGAAGAAAAGTGTCCAAAATTGCATTGAAGACTTTGACATTTATTGAAGACGTAATGACTGCCGTCTCCTCGTGTCTTTACCTGACATGACACTTTTATCCAGTCACCCACAGTCCATGATTACTTTTCCATTTGTTTTCTGTTTGGGTGTTAATGATGGCTTTCATCTGTCCTTTCTGTTTGAAAACCTCATGTCTTTCAGGTGATTTCTTACAGTTTGGTCACAGACATTGACTCCACTTGTTTCCCATTTGGTTTGCTTGCATTTTCTGTTTTTAAGACATTTTGCTTTAAGTTTTCTGTCTTGATGCTTTGATGTGTTCCTCAGTCTACCAGAATGCTTCATTTTACAACCTGCCATTTTGTTTGTACTTGGTCCAGATTTCAGACCCATCTGAGTGGAAACAACCAACATCTTTTTAACATTCTGTGATGATTTACCTTCATGAAGAAGTTTTCTAATCCTCTCCTTTGTTTCAGCTGACATCTCTGGTGTTGGAGTCATGATTTATGATTCATGTCAGTATGTTTTGCAGATCTCCAAGATGTGAGCTCTTTTTTTTTTACCTGAAGGTTAATTAAAGTGTGGATGCCTGATTGGACTTTAAAATGGGATTTGTCACCGAATTGAATATAACAAAAACAAATAACTAGAGATTATAAAACAGACAGATTTGTACAAACCGTTTAAGTGTTTTTTATTATTATTTTTATTTTCTAGCTAACATTTTGTGCACAGGAAATAACTTTTTATATCTTCTTTTCTTCTTTTTCTTCTTTCAGCTGTTCCCTTTTCAGGGGTCTCCACAGTGAATCATCCTCTTCCATCTAACTCTGTCTTCTGCGTCCTCTGTCCTCATTCCAACGACCTCCATGTCCTCTCTAACTGCATCTATTTGTCTCCTCTTTGTCTTTTTCCTGGCAGCTGCATCTCTAACATCCTTCTACCAACATACTCACTGTCCCTCCTCTGCACATGTCCAAACTATCTCAGTCTGGCCTCTCTAACTTTATCTCCCAGTCGTTCAACCTGTGCTGACTACATTAATAGATGTCAGTATGTATCTTTGCTTGAAGCTGAGTGAATCTGTTGAATCAAGGATTTAATCAAATATCTAAACATCAAAAACATCAGGTAACTTTGACAGTCATGAATGGTTTTATAGTGAAATTTATAGAAAACTGTGCCAACTTTCAAAGGTCTTGAAACTCACATTTTCCATGTTGGAAGTTTCTGTTTCTTTTAGCAGTCGATGAGAGGCTTCAGCTGCCGTCAAGATGCAGAAGAACTCCTCTGTAGGAGTGATAACGACAGAAATCATTAGGTGAACTGTGACAAAACATTTTTTAACATAAAACTTTATTTGTGTTTAAATGATGCAGTGATCCATATGATGCACCTGGGGAGAAACCATGGAAACCACAGGAAACTCCAAATGATGCACCTGAGGAGGAACCATGGAAACCACATAAACCTCCAAATGATGCCCCCAAGGAAGAACCATGGAAACCACAGAAACCTCCAAATGATGCACCTGAGGAAGAACCATGGAAACCACAGAAACCATCAAATGATGCCCCTGAGAAGGAACCATGTGAAAGCACCAATTGTTTTGCAGTTCCTGTCCTTAGCATTCTGTTTGCCCCTCCCACTTTCCAAGCCCTGACAGCTGTCAGTCTCACAGCAGCCTCATGCAGCAAACCCCAAGAGAAGACCCACTCCACTCTGTGTCCACATTGCAAATGATTCACGCTAAAATAAATCCCTGCAGTCCCAACCCCAGATAAAAGACAAGAGTTAAATGTAGAGCTACAACACACACTGTTCTTTGGTTAAATTTGATTTTCTACCAAAATTGATTTATGTGGTGTGGGTTCAGGCAAAACATTAATGTTAAAGTTCATTTGTAGTTTTAAACATATTTTGAGTGTTTTTTTACTCATTTTTTGTCTTGCCAACCTTGATATTTCTCTCTCCTACAGCCTGATCAACATCACCAAATATACAAATTGGGCAATGACATCATCATCTAACAAATTATAGCTGCTCAAAATCTCGTTCCAACCTCAGATCAAAACTTGAGAGGCCTGTCTAAACAAATATGATTTAATGTAACCTTACTACATTTAGAGGTAGTCTGTACTGTGATCTCTGGTGTTTTTCAGCTGGCTTTTTCTGTTTTAAAAAGCAGGCCTGGCTTTGGCTGTATCTCTGATGACCTCATTCCTTATCCTATTCATCCTTGTCCGTCCCAAAAAGAACCTCAACATCTTCAACTCTGCCACTTCCAGTTCTGTCTCCTGTCTTTTTGTCAGTGCCACTGTCTCCAAACCATACAACATAGCTGCTCTCACCACTGCCTGTAAACCTTTTCCTTTGACCTTTGCTGCCACCCTTTTGTCACAAATCACTCCTGAAACTTTTCTCCATCCACTCCATCCAGCCTGGACTCTCTTCTTCACCTCTTTACCACACTCCCTGTTTTCCTGGACAGTGGACCCTGAGTACTTGAAGTCCTACACCTTTATGACCTCTGCTCCTTATAGCCTCACTGTTCCACCTGCCTCCTTCTTGTTCACACACATGTACTCTGTCTTGCTACGACTGACTTTCATTCCTCAACTTTCAAGTGCGTACCTCCACCTCTCCCAAGTTCTCGTCCACCTGTTCCGTGTTCTCATCACAGATCACAATGTCATCTTCAAACATGATAGTCCACTTGGATTCTTGCCTGACCTCCTCTGTTAGTCTGTCCATCACCAAAGCAAATAAGAAGGGGCTCAGAGCCAATTCTTGATGCAGATTTCCTTATACAACCCCACACCTCCTCCCTCGGCAGCCTGCCATAAGCTTTTTCTAAATCCACAAAAAAACCAATGAATTATTTCTGACCCTCTCTGTACTTCTCCATCATCATCCTCTTTCTTGGCATAGTACTCCTTCCATCTTCACATCCCACTCTCCACGATTATTAGAACATTACCATTTCTATCTTTTATCTTCAGCCCTCTCTATCCCATTTCTTCCTGGTTAACCTCTTCCTTTGGATAACTTCTTGCCCTCTATTATTCCACCACCAGGTTTCCTTATCATCTTTTCTCTGTCCAGATGACACACCAAGTACCTTCTTACCTGTCTCTCTCATCACTGTGGCTGTAGTAGCCCACTCATCTGGAAGCTCTTTCTTACCACCCAGAGCCTTTAACAGCTCCTTTCTGCACTTCTCACAACAGTCTTCTTTTTCAACTTCCACCATTTGGTCCTCTTTTCTGCCTTTACTTTTTTCCTCTTCATCACCAAAACACTCATCCTACACACCACCATCTGATGCTGTTTGACCACACTCACCCCTGCCACAACCTTACAGTCCATCATCTCTCTCAGGTTACCTCTTCTACACAGAATGTAGTCTACCTGTGTGTTCCTGCCTTCACTCTTTTAGGTCACCCTGTGTTCCTCCCTCTTTTAGAAATAGGTGTTGACAAAAGTCATTTCCATCCTCTTGGTAAAATCCACCACCATCTGTCTTTCCTCATTCTTTTCCTTGTCATCAAAACTGTCCATCACTTCCTCATCTCTTCTGTTTCCTTCACCAACATGTCCATTCAGATCTGCTCCGATCACCACTCTCTCCTCCCTGGGAATACTCTGTATCACTTCATCAAGATCCTTCCAGAATTTCTCTCTCTCTCTTCTACATCACATCCAACCTGTGGAGCATAACCACTGACGACATTGAACATCAGACCTACTTTCACCTTCAGACACATCACCCAATCTGGCACTCTTTTCACCTCGACTACAATAATTTCAAAATTCTCCTTCAGGACGACCCCTACCTAATTTCTCTTCCTATCCACAAAATGGTAAAACAGCTTAAACCCTGCCCCAATTCTGTAAGACTTGCTGCCCTTCACTTTGTCTCTTGCACACATAACACATCTACCTTCCTCCTCTGCATCATGTCGGCCAGCTGTCTACCTTTGGTTGTCATGTCCCTACGTTTAGAGTTGCTACCCTCAGTCCTACACTCTTGACTTTCCTCTTCTCCCTCTGTCTCCTGGTACGTTTCCCTCCTTGTGTTCTTCAATGACAACTCTTTGTATAATCCCCAGTAAAGCTCATGACATGAGTCAGTGCAGTTGTTCAAGGAACACTTTGGCTTTCAGAACAAATTTTAAGTTTAGACATTTTTTCTATAGGTTTCATTCGACACAAATACACTTGTATCATGATGCTGACAAGCCATCTTACTTTTGTCCACAATCTAGACAAAGTGGGCAATACGGTTTTGTTTGTTAGTTTCTTTTCTGCTGCCAGATGTTTGTGTTCATGAGCAAGTTTAAAATATTAGAATTCAAGCACACATTCTTGTTGTAAGCTGACAGGTTTGTACAAACAGTACGCTTTACTTTTCCAGTTAACATTTTGTGCACAAGTGAATTTGTATTCTTTCAACTGAGCACAGGTTTCTTTCAGAGATCATGTGTTAATGTTATCATGAGGTTGACAAGCCAACATTATAACTTTGTTCACAATGCTAAACACAAAGAGCATGTTTTATTTTTCTTCTTTCCAATGTTTGTGAAAACCCTGTCATTACAATGAATCTGCTAAATGCTAAAGTTGCTAAATGGTCTATTTAACCAATATTTTGTCAAAATTTACTTTAAAAATCACTTAAAAAAAACCTCCACCCAGTGGCCTGCAGGTCATAAAATTTGTCTGAAATTTAGCAAAAAATGTTTAGAGACTGAGTTACACCATAAGTTTTCTCCATTGTCTCTTTGTTTTGGATTTGGTCCAACAGTCCAAAGTCTTTGGGGCCGTGGTCTTTTTGCAATTCTGTTGCAAAATAGGGGTAGAGATACATGACCAGACTGAGGAAGATTTCTAACTGCATCATATGCCTGATCTCTCCATGGGCTTACAAATAATCAAAAATAAATTTGAATCTGATATGGTGTGAAGGTCTATGACAGAGTTTTTTGCATGAGCCACTATAAAAGGTTTGAGATGGGACAGCAATAATCCACTTTGGTCTGGCTGTTTACATATTAGCTGTTAACTCATCAGTCCTATTGAACATAAACTTTTTTCCCTTAAACTGAGGTTTTTCAAAGAGCTATCTGCATCTGAAGGATAACAATTCTTCGTAACTTTTCTACAGAACCGCATTTCAGTGTGGCTGTAGAATTTATTTTACTCCTTCTATTGACAAACAGCAGTAGCTTGGTCGGTAAGAGAATTAGTAGACATTCTGGGCCGTCTTCTTGTTTTTCTTTCCAGGATGAATCTCAGCTGCTGCTGAAGAACTGGTCTGAGCAAGGCTAAAAAGAAAACACACACACATACACACAATGACACATGCACTTCCAAAGTTGTGAAAATGCTCTTTTCACCACCACTAAAGAAGAGGTATCGGTGTTGAAAGGACATGTTGTGCACTGTGACTGTGCTGTCACAAAAGGTGTCGATGGAGACAAAGCATCAGCTGACAGGAAGTGTAAATAAGAAGCACATCTGTGACAACAATCATCAACCATCAAGGATATATATCATGTTGCCCCAATAAATCAAGGATGTTTTTTTTACAAAACTAAGCAACATGCTTCAACTGAAACTTAAGGTTTTTTTTAAAGATGTTGGAGAATTTCCCATCAAACAAAAAATACTTGGCAACAATCCCTCTTCTGACATGGCAACGTGTTTGACACAATCCTGTTTGTAGTGCTACATGGTACAGATGGTGTATGACAGAGGCTTTATCCTCTCTGTATGGGAGCTGACAAAATTTTAACACTTGTGCTTCCCTGTGCGTTTTCAAAAGAACATTTTCAGATAGGATCCAAAATGGCACAACCGACACAACACCATTGTTAGCTGATACTCTGATAGCAGATAAAAAACACTTGTGTGAGCTTCAATTAGCTCCAAGCTAAGGCACTCAGAGTTGTAGAGCTTTACAGTGAGTTGTCGTCACAAGCTTTGTCCTTCAGTTCTGAAGCACATGTGAATGTGGCCTTTTTCAACTATTATGCAGCCTGATTTTGATATACGATTGCACATAATAAGCCTTAATGAGAAGTATCAATTACAGACACTTTTGTTCATAATATAGAAAAAATTATGAAACTTCCTCGGTTTGCTTCGCAGCGTAGAATTTGAACCTTCCCAATTCCATTATGCACCCTAATAACCACATAAATCATAAATCTGTGTGTAGAAACTGTAAAAAAGCGAGCAAACAGTTTCTTTGGAAAGCCTTTAACAGCTCTAATTACATCAAGCTATCACATGTGCATTGTTGGCAAGGCTTTGGCAGAGGAGGCATTTAGGAGTGAGGAGGGCTGAAATGCAAAAGGATTACGTCAAACTGTTGCAAATCTTTCTTAGGGATTAGGGAGGCTTAAAGTCAGGAGAAAACCCAAGGGCTTCTTCTCCAGGTCTGTGTGTGTGTGATGTCTGCTTTCTCTGCGGATGACACACACCTCAGGTGGGCTTCAACACAAAAATGTCTGCGCTGCACAGACAAAAATCATTACACAGACCTGCTTCTTCCCATCCTTTGTGCACGCACACACAAACTTCCATACATGATGTGATCAAATTCTACTGAATGCGCTGGTGTGTGTAATATTGAGGTGTGAATGGGCTGCGGGTTCCTCCAACAGGCTTAATCTGTGAGATGACCTGCAGGGTCAAACCCATTCTCTTGGACGTGTCCCTTATTGTAGCAGGCAGTTTAGAGGCACATCCACAGTCAAGCCCAGTTAAAGCATGACGGATCTGGGCACTATCAGACAGTGTGGCCATCACATCACGTCTGTGTCTGTCTCAGTGGGTCTGACAGGGAAGGCAGAGGGCTTTCAGGACACACATACTCACAGAGTGAGAGTCAGCCTGACAGCTGTCAGACATGTACTGTAAATGACAGACAGGAGGAGGGACAGATAGATGGAAACACAGACACTGAGATAGGCTGGTGGACTGATTAACGAACAGCCAGTCAGGCTGTCCAGATGACACATAAATGCAGGCACAGGTGCATCAGTCGTAGCTGCAGTTCAGGCAGTTGTGTGCTGCAGGGAAACAATAGAGCTGACAGTGGAAATACAGCAGAGCAGGGAGCCTTTACAATGAATGATAAGCTGGTAATATGGGCCCAGCCAGACAGAGAGTTTGTCCAGGTGCTGCTCTTTGTCACAGTGTGTGCGTCTGTGTGCTGAATTTGTTTACACTAGGACAATGTGACGAGTCGTATCCATGTGAGAAGTGTTTTGTGTGTACGTGGCTACACCTCCCGGAGATTCAGCTCTGATCCAGCATCGGGAAGTGCAGTCCTCATTTATGTCTTGTTTTCTTTTCCTACCACTAAAAAAGATAAAAAATATATTTTTTTCTGTATTAAATTTAGATTGCAGTTTCTTTTCTTCCTCTTTCCAGAGTAATGATGCCAGATCATTTTGGTCGGCTGCTGGTAAAAAACATCTGAGCCAAAGCATTCGTTTTCCCAGAGCCTTCCCTGATAGAGACAGATGGTGTCCATTTAAAAGGTCCCATGGAAGTGTGTTATTTCTGGTGCTAGATACTGAGAGACACCAGGACACACTGGGAAAGACAAACTCCTGCAGATGCAGACACCCGGTGGCATCTGCATCTGAACACAAACACCCACAAACATGCACAAGTCACAAATATCATCAATCAGAAATGTACAAGTTTCTCTCTGTTTACCAGTGCAGAGACAAAAGCAGACAGTAAGATATAGGCTATCTGCATGTATTTATGCTCAGCTCTTTTCACAATGCCCCATTTAAGGGGCCGGGCATAAATATCAGTTACCCTCACCATCACCCACCCACCCTGTCTGTTTCCCAGCATTTGAGCTATGAAAATAAAGGCAAGCGAAATTCTGCTGATGCATAAAATGAGGATGGGAAAGGCACACAGTAGCACCTGGTGGCATAGTATCAATTGGTGGCTGTTAAATAGCTCCCTGTTTGTGCCAGCTGCTGCATTGTTGGACTGGGACAATATGAGAGTTCCAGTAGCAGGACTCGTCACCCGATCATCTGTGTCTGTGTGTGAGTAGCCTGACCTCAACCTCACCCACCCCTCCCACACCCCTCAGGGCAGTTTGTGTTTTCTAGACTTGGTTTGACGGGTGTGGGAGTCTCTCTGGATTCATGTCACAACAATTGCATTTTAAATTAAGGCTTTATTCAAAACTGCTGGGTTCTACTAAGGATATTCTGGCCTTTCGCTTGAACCACACAGGGCTGGACTGAGTTAAGTTAGGATGGTTAGCTGATGGTTATTTCTTGATGCTTATGTACACAGACTGTACTGTATGCAGTCTGTGTGAAGTTTCTCTGCAAGAGCTGTGGGAGGAAACAGTAATTGCTGTTTGGCAATGCATGCTTTCACGCTCCATTGGTTTGTCATCTTTCAGTGTGATTTTTCTCTCTCATGATGAGATCCACATGAGAGCTTCTTCCTGGTACTCATTGTCTCAACCCATCCACCACAGCTGATGATGCTACAGATGAGAAATATATAGTCAGCAGGGTCTTTATCTGTCATGTTCAGTGGGGGTTTTATGTTTGTTTAATATTTTAAATCATATTTTAAATCATACTCAGAAATTTCACGCAAAGTGCAACATAATCCAAGGTTTTTAACCGCTATCAAACAAAGGAGCTTCATGTTTTTCAAAAACTAAAACTACAACATCAGAAAGAAAAGTAGTAACTTCTGTTGTGTAATCAGATATAACATATTTTTAGTTAATTACTGTAAACACAATATAACTACTTGTTTGGCCAACAGGTTAAAAAATACTGCAGATCAACTGTTACCCATTATACAGTCCCTCCAGGATTTCATGGGCATTTTTTGTGATTGTTGCTGGCGAAAATGCCTGATTTCGCGAGGCATTTTCTTAAAAGTTACAATGAAAAGTTGAAAAGTTGCGATTTTTTTTTACTAAAATCAATAAAAAACCATAACTTTTAATATATAAACCAAAAATACTTACTAGTTTTGTAAGATAATTACCAACAAACATTGACTTTCTCAAAAGGTGCTTTATTTGAGAACTTTGATAGCTTCTAAACTGACATTCATGACCATTTCTGGATTGTCCCTCGTCTGCAGCTCTCCTCACATGTTTTGCAGACACAAAGTGTTTGTCGATGCGTTTGTGTTCGATGAATACACTGCAGGACGTGTAAAACAGCTTCCCCCCACTCTCCTGCAGCTGGGGAGGAAACTGGTTTGCGACCGCAGTGAAGTTAGTTTGAAATTGGATGTTGGATATTCGCGCTCCGCGGAGTTAGCGGCGTCTAGCTCACGGCTGACCCGAAACAGGAATGCTAATGTTGGCCAGCCGCTCTCTGCCGGCCCCTTCTCTCACGCGCGGTGGTTCACTTAGGGACGGCTAAGTCAGCCGTGACCTAGACGCCGCTAACTCTGCGGAGCGCGAATATCCAATATCCAACCTAAAACTAACTTCACTGCGGTGTTTTGCTGAAATCTTTGTGGGCAAATGTGAAGCATTAGCGCACATTTTGACTTCAGTCGCTGCTCCTGCATGCTCCCAGCATTCTGATGTTAACAGGATGTGACGTCACATCTCTTCTTCGTGAGGTATTTGGGGTTATTTTGGTTAAAGTTGCGGGAAAGTTGCGGTGTTTTGGGAAAAGTTGCGATTTCGCGGAGTTTGCTTGATTTTGCGTTAGTAGTTGCGATCGCAACATCGCGAAATCCTGGAGGGTCTAATTATAGCTCAGAGAATTAAGAACAAGCTTTACAGTTACCACAGTCTTTACAAATTTATATTTTTAACCTCTTTGGTCTTAAGACCACCCCTCAGACACTAACCACAAGCTAGACTCAAGCTCCCTTAGCAGGTTTGGTTTCATAAGGAAGCTGCTAACCTGCTGATGTCCAGGCTTATTAGCTTAACTAGCCTGATGCTGGAGGCAACAAGAGCACTACATCTAACATTTTGTTTTCAGTCAGACTGGATTACAAGCAAAACCATAAAAAAATGACTGTAGGTTCAGTTTCATTAAATGCATTATGGATAAATAATTTTGCTGTGCTAACAGAAAATGGTACTACAGGCTATGTTACACATTTCAGAATTTAATCAGCTGTGCACAATTTAAAAAAGAGAGAAATTTAAGCTCAGAAAAGATTATTTGTCCCTAGAATGTCTTTTAGACATGATTACTCTTTAATGTCAACAAATTTAGATCAAATGATAGCTGGTTCTGCTGGAGGTTCCTTTCCACTGTCGCCCTCCGCCCTGTACTCACTTAGGATAGATTTTGTTGAAGTGATGCGTGTTCCTTCAAGGAATGCCTTTAACTGTAATTGGATTTAAATCTGGATCTGTTTTGGACTGAACGGTGCTGCGTAATTTGATTTGAGTTAGACTTGCTACTTTCTTGTACAGCGCACTGAGATGATTTTTATTGCAAATGTTTTCGGCAGGAATAAACTGAACTGAATTCTGTTTATTTACAAGAACCACAAACAGCTGCTTTTTCAGGATCAAATTTATGGAAAGAAAATGTTTCCTTTGTCTGAACTAATTTACATTAAGCCTTTAATATGGATCAGCTCTTTTTCTGAATACAGGAAAATACATTTCAGATGAGCATGAAACCTAAAGCTGGAGTAGTTATTTTTTTAATCCTGAAATTTCCCTCTATCTTTACTATTGTTGAGCTTAAAATTATACATTAGAAAAACTGGTAAAAACATGAAAAATGAGCTGAAAAGTATTGAAATGTTTCCTTACTGTGACATATCTGTAAAGACCGGTGATAACTGTCTATTGGTTTATCACTACAACTTTTTATAGCACCTTGAATATTATTCATGTTCATTTGGTTAATTAATAAATTCTAAGTTTCATTACAACTACCCAATTTCAACTTTTTAAAGACAGAACACCTTATTCTGGAGTATAGACCATACAGCATCAAATTGTTTTGAACAACTGAATTTAAACTCATTGTGAAATCCTCAACACCCTCCACAATCGACACTTTTTCTTCTCTCTCTGGCATTTTCCTAACAAACCACTATCTCCATTATCCCCCGCCCCTCCCCCCAACTCCTCATTAGTGCACCCTGCCAACTCTCAAACAACACAAAGTCTTCCTCTGCCTGCTATTAATGAGGGAACTGAGGATTCCTAATAAGCAGTTTTTCTTTTAATTAAAAAGTCTCCATAAATAATCGCCTCATAATCCACATGTCAGATTCCATCCAGCTCCCACTTCGTTAGATTCCAAGATTATAAAACAAAGCAAGAGAGAAACCAGAGAAGAGAAAGGTCCATCCATCTATCCATCCATCCATCCATCCATCCATCCATCCATCCATCCATCCATCCATCCATCCATCCATCCATCCATCCATCCACCTCCACTGAGAGTCCCTCTGCAGCTGAGAGGAATATGCTAATAATGTTAGCCTGCGTTAATAATTGATGGTCATATAAGACTTTGCAGTGCTTTGCTAAATTGGCAGTATTAGTGAGGGTGGCTGGCCATGCTAAATGATTTATTGTGTCCAATATTCTTCCTGGAGGGATTTAGAATTTCTAATAAGGAAATATTCCTCCTGTGCCAGTGTGTGTTTATCAAACAGTAAACTGTTTTCCGATAGGCCCAGCAGGTCTTGAAATTTCTGCTGTCGAAACAATATGTGACTTCAGTCGCTGCTTACTCAATATCTCAGAGAGTCAATTTCCTTTAAACCCAATTTGCTCTGATCCCTTTTGCATGCACCCCCCACCCCCAAACTGAAGCCACTTACCAGCTGCTGAGCTTTTGTTTTATACACACACAAAAATCATCACTGTGAACAGTTTTACCTAAACTTGTTTTTGTCCTATAACTCATCATATTCCCTAAACGGTTGCTTTAATTTTGTAATTTATTATCACAGATACAACTAAAAACATTCAGCAGTTTCAAACTTTAGCATTCTTTGAAGAAATGAAGATTCAACACAATCTGCTGGCTTCCTTAGATAGATCACTTGTACTAATTGGCTTTTATAATGATGTGAATGTTTTTTGTACAGTGCCCTGAGACAACTTTTGTTGTGACTTGATGCTATATAGATAAACTTAACTGAACTGAATTGAATTCAATGCAATGATTCCATTTGGTCAAACCTTTCAAATACCTTATGCACAATCACATACAATACTGCAAAATGTGATGCTCAGAGTGTATGTTGGGAATGGCTGTCAACAACTATTACATCAACCTTTAACTCAGTATTTATAAAAATGACTAACTTACAGCCATTTTTGTGTTGGCTAATGTTGATTATTTGTGGCAAACCATATTGATCTGGATTGACTTCAAAAGTTATTCAGTTGAAAATGTACACCCAGTGATTATTTTCTGAAAGTTTCAATAAAATCCATCCAGTTGATCACAAGATATTTTCCAAACAGACAAACAAGATTGACTCCAACAGGTATTTGCTGAGGTTTTAAGCAAAGATTTCACACAATGAGTAGCACTTAAGAGTATGTGTTGTGTATGATGCTCAGATTCAACCACACCCAATTTTAGCACAATATCTGTAAAATGGGCTGAATTACAGCTATTTTTGTTTTGTGTGATGTCAGACAAACAGATCTGACTCCAAATAGTTTATATCAAACACTTGCTCAAATATGTGTTGGGGATCAGTCACAGTTAGTACCTTGCAAAACTTTAGGTCAGCATCTGTAAAATTGACTAAGTTTATGAGGTATGTTGGTAACAGACAGGCACACACACATGGACAAATATAGGCAAAAACATCACTGTCTTTCACCTTTTGGTGGTGAGTGATAATCAAGATAAAGTAAGTGTCAATTAAATATCCATCCATCCATCCATTCTCTTCCGCTTATCCGGGGTCGGGTCGCGGGGGCAGCAGCCTAAGCAGGGAGACCCAGACTTCCCTCTCCCCAGCCACTTGGGCCAGCTCCTCCGGGGGAATCCCAA